>NC_056442.1:40905168-41205168 GCF_018296145.1 Oncorhynchus tshawytscha
GAAACACGATCCAACCAAGCCGCACTGCTACCTCGGGGCGGCAGGGTAGCCTAGTGGTTAGAGCGTTGGGCTAGTAACCGGAAGGTTGCAAGTTCAAAGTTCAGAGTCTCTGGTGGCACAGCTAGCACTGCGATGCAGTGCACTAGACCACTGCGCCACCCGGGAGGCCCCCGAACAAGTTTAATTTTGAGTGCTGATTTTCCCCTGAAATGTTCTAATTAGGTGAAAGAGGGCCAAATGTGCAGGTAGCTTGGCTTTGGGTGAATACTATGCAGTTGTGTTTGGTGGTGGTAAATGAAACACAGCACACAGGGTACACAGCACTTCAGGGGTCAGTGGTGGGAGTGGTGGATGTGGGAGGTGGAGAGGGTGAATTACACACAGGCACAGCAAAGGTCAGACCTTGGGTTGTTGGGCAGCGGCGTGAGACACCTGAAGGATGGCCACGGGATCCTTGTCCACCTGTCCCTGGAGGACGACAGGCGTGAAGGAAGGAGAAGTGGTCAAAGGTCATAGTTAGAGTGGAGTTACAGTGGAAAGATGGGTAGTAATCCACCAAACAACACAAAACATCATGTCCAGTATGTCATCGTCCCTCATAATCATGAGCTGCTGGAATGGAGAGATGTACAGCGCCACCAGAAAGTATTCAGACCCCTTGACTTATTCCACATTTTGATACATTACAACCTTATTCTAAAATCTATTCAATAGTTTTTCCCCTCATCAATCTACACAGAATACCCCACAATGACAAAGCAAAAACAGGTTTTTGAAATGTTTGCTAATTTATTAAAAATTTAAAAAATACTGAAATATCACATTGACATAAGTATTCAGACCCTTTACTCAGTACTTTGTTGAAGTACTTTTGGCAGCAAATACAGCATCGAGTCTTCTTGAGTATGACGCTACAAGCTTGGCACACCTGTATTTGGGGAGTTTCTCCCATTCTTCTCTGCAGATTCTCTCAAGCTCTGTCAGGTTGGATGGGGAGCATCGCTGCACAGCTATTTTCAGGTCTATCCAGCTGTTCGATCGGGTTCAAGTCCAGGCTCTGGCTGGGCCATTCAAGGACATTCAGAGACTTGTCCCGAAGCCACTCCTGCGTTGTCTTGGCTGTGTGCTTAGGGTCATTGTCCTGTTAGAAGGTGAACCTTCACCCCAGTCTGAGGTCCTGAGTGCTTTGGAGCAGGTTTTCATCAAGGATATTCTCAAGGATATATGCTGCCACCACCATGCTTCACCGTAGGGATGGTATATGCCAGGTTTCTTCTAGACGTGACGCTTGGCATTCAGGCCAAAGAGTTCAATCTTGGTTTCATCAGACCAGAGAATCTTGTTTAACTAACTCATCCTTCATTATTCTCTGAAGTTTCGTTTAGAGTTTTGAGACAAATTTAAAAACATTATCAGATATCATCAAGCCAGTGTTTACCATTTAAAGTAACGAGAACATTATGTAAGTTATCAGGGTCAAGACCAGGGAGGGATGGGAAGAAAAAACTGCGGGATGGCAAAGAACGAGGAGAGGTCAGGCTCTATGTCTGTGAGATGAGCTAATGCATCATGACACATCATGTCATAAAGGGGAGACAGAGAGAGCAACGAGACAGGAACACCTGCCAGTCATAAATCACACACACTGCGACTGCACACCACACGGGGCAAACAAACATGCGGCACATCTTAATCAGGGGACTATTCCACTGCCATGCTACTGACAAAACAAAAAAATGCACTGGTTTGGTTTGTCAGTTTCCATACAGGTCAAGGTCTGTTTGATTTCCCTGGAGGCATCTAGACACTATCACCGGCTTTGTTTAATACCAGCTTTGTTCCAAAAACAAATGAGGAAGGGAAAACACCAAGCACCATTACAGATGAACCTTACATAGACAGGCAGGATGAGAGAGGGGAATTACATTCCAACGTGCCACATGAGCACACACTTCAACCAGGTCGCCAGAGGGGACCCCTGGGGGCCACAGTACCTGAGGGGGGTTTGAGGCTGGGGCAGGACAAAGGGTCGGGGCTGAGGCACAAACTGCCGGCTCCAGCTAGCCATACAACAGCCACAGATAGAAACAGCCA
The DNA here is from genome assembly GCF_018296145.1 of Oncorhynchus tshawytscha. Classification (NCBI taxonomy): domain Eukaryota; kingdom Metazoa; phylum Chordata; class Actinopteri; order Salmoniformes; family Salmonidae; genus Oncorhynchus; species Oncorhynchus tshawytscha. The sequence goes on from NC_056442.1 coordinate 40,907,263, forward strand.
ATCACCAATTAGAAAGAAAGAGATGGAGGGAGAGAGAGAAATGGAGAGAGAGAAAGAAAAAGACAAAGGAAGGGAAAAAGATGAAAAACGTATAAATATAAAACATGAATTGACAAATCCAGTGAAAGTTGACAGGTGACAAAACAATAATGGCAACAGAAAGCAGCATAGACATAAACAGTCAATTAGTTGAATGAATAGTGAACATGAGAACGCAGTAACCCAGTCATGCATGGATATGGTTGCCTGACGACTCAAATTGTAGTATTCCGCTGCTCTACATTCGCTACATACACAGGTACAAACAAACACGCATACAAACACACATAAAAGACACACTATACACACACCTGGATTGTGTGTTGTAGTAGACTAGTGGCCTGAGGGAACACACACATATATATTGTCAAATCTGTTGTATTTGCATTATGATGTATATTACTACCTTCATTTTTGCTGGACCCCAGGCAGAGTAGATGCTGCCTTGGCAACAGTTAACGGGGATCCATAATACATACAAAATAGAGTTTGACTGCCATGAATGAAGTAATATGTAGTGAAAATGAGAGGGTTGTACAAAACAAAGTCATCAGCGATTGGACCATTTCTAGCTCATCAGTGTATTCTAGCCAACACGAGTTTTCAAAATGCTTTACCCATGTGTGTTCTGGCTCTGGCCCAATCCATCGGTTTCTGGGACCAATCAGAAGGGTTAGAATGTGTTTGCGTTCTAGAAATCGTTGGGGAGGCACTCAGATCCAAACTAATTGTGGAGAAGAAACTAATGCCCGTGGGCGTGGCGTAGCATTTGGCCGGAGTAAGGCGTTTGGGTAGCCAGGCAATGGATATGGCCCATATTAGTAAATCTGTACTTTTAATTAAATGTGCCTGAAAGGAAAATTACAAATTACTATTAGCTATGAAGATAAAGATTGAACATCCAGTGAAGAAAGTAAAAAGAGAAGGAGCGATAGAGAGCATGATAGGTTGTTAATGGAAAAGAAATAAGCACCTTATAAATTTATTATTGGAATGTTAATCAACGTGTCCTGTTAAAATGAATAAAGGAAAGAAAGTAAAGATTAAAAAAGTGAAAGAGGAGAAGCATGTATCTAGGCAGTCCAGATGGGGAGAGAGAGTGGAAATGAGGAGAGACAAGGAGCGAAGGTGGGTCTTTACAGGCGCACTGAAGATCCTGTCCAGGAGTCTCTGAGCCTCTTCAGTGGGACTGAGCGGCGCCTCCTGGAGGTCAGACCATCAACAAGTTGAGCTATGAAACTAGGCTATCAAAGCGCACTATTCTAGCAGACTACATTCAACACTGTTTCATCGACAACAGAAATGCATTCAGGTTTTTTCACGCTGTGAGATGTTCACTAGATGCCATGACAATCCTGAAGTCACACACACACTTGGTTACAATACCTCACTTCCACAGCATAGCAACAGTGAACTGAGTGAATGCTGTGGGGCACACAAGTAAACACACCTTTAGGGTTATGGTTGGGGTAGTCTTTGATGAAACGGTTGATGACTTGTTCTGCGGTGAAGCCTTCTCAATGGGAACAGAGGACAGGGGAGAGGCTGCCACCTTCCAATGGTACACACAGATACATCCACACCGTAATGTACACACACATACAAGTAGTCCATAAGATAAAGAAATTATACAACCATGTTGAACAAACTCACAACAAGCCATGCTCTAGATGTCCAGAGTCTAGCTAAGATAGTGAGAAAATCATCAGTAGAGGGATACAAAAGCCCACTTGGATGTGAAATCATTCAGATCTCAATGCACAGGGCGAAGCCAGGCAAAACTATAACTAGCTTGGGTAACAATACACAAGAAAACTTTACCCTTAAACAACTATAGCAAACTCAGATACCCACAGTAGCAGTCAAAGCCAGCTTGTGGTCGGCTAGCAAGTAAACAAAGACCCTGAGAGGCCGGTAATTGCCAAAACTCAGCGAGAATCCAGCAAAAAGACCAAACCTTTTTAACATATCTGGCATCTGCAAAATGTGTAGTTCTCTTATCCCAACGCCTGCCATGGTGGCTGCAGCGGGGCTTTGAACTCTTCTCCCAGAAAGACAAAGTCACTATCAATAATTATCTCTGTGGGTCTCCGTGGAACTCCAGGCCATAGCGACAGAACATTCCACCCCAATACGCTTTTTCCTCCTTTGGATACACCCCCCTCCCCCCAGGCTAACTTCAATAAACAAGGCTTCCAAGCTGCAGATGACAGCAGGGTCTCTTGGGTTGAGGCAGTCGGATAAAATAGCTACTGAACTTGTTGTTTTTCTGGAAGCTGTCTCAGCAGCCCTGGCGTCTTAGAGGAGAGACATGTGAGGAAGGAGAGCTGTGTGAGACAGGCTCCATCCCCCAAGAGAAACTCAGAGAAATATGGAGCTGGTATCAGAGCAGTGAATGCAACAAAAGCTTCAGCCCCATGAGACTGCACCCTTTAACAAACTGAGAAACACGGACTTTGTGCAAATGAGAAAGTTCTGGAGAAACAAACAAGTTCAATAGGGAGTTGAGTCCATCATCGTGGCCCCAGAAATGGAGCCTCAACTCTGCTAACAAGTGGAGAACTCAACAAGATAAGTGAAGTTAGTTAAAATACCCCCCCCGCACATTAACATCTGTTTTTTCAAGTGGTCCATGCAGTGAGGACAGTAAGCCTACCTCAAGCTTCTTCACGGTTGGCAGTTTGGGGGGCGGGATCAACGCCGGTGGTGGAGAGAGGGCACTCGCCTTGGGAATGATAAAGGCGGGAGGAGGGGAGAGAGGCGAGACCTTGGAGACTGGGACGAACCCTGCAGGAGGAGTACTGGGGGAGGACTTAGAGGTGGGAAAGGATGCTGAAGGGGGAGTGACAGGGGAGTATTTAGAAGAGGGGATAAAACCAGCAGGTGGGGAAAGGGGGGTATATTTTGATGCTGATATTAACCCGGCAGGTGGGGAAATGGGGGCTGATTTTAGTGGTGGGATAAAGCATGATGTGGGAATGGCTGGGGAGGATTTGGGGGCTGCAGTGGAAACTGAAGGAGTAAAAGCATTGGATTTTGGTGATGGTACAAACCCTGCTGGAGGGAAAAGGGGGTGGCATTTTGGTGGTGGGATGAAGCATGATGGGGGAATTGTTGGGGAGGATTTGGGGGCTGCAGTGGAAACTGAAGGACTTAGAGCAGTAGATTTTGGTGCTGGTACAAACCCTACTGGAGGGGAAAGGGTGGCTGATTTTGGTGCTGGTACAAACCCTACTGGAGGGGAAAGGGTGGCTGATTTTGGTGCTGGTACATACCCATTTGGTTGGCAAAGGGGGTATGATTTTGGTGCTGGTACAAACCCAGCAGGTGGGGAAAGGGAGGCTGAGTTTGGTGGTGGGGTGAAACCTGCAGGAGGGGAGAGCGGGGAAGGCTTTGGGGCAGGGATGAAGCCTGCGGGGGAATACCTGGAGGGAACCGCGATCAAATTAGAAGCCATAGGATGAACTTTAGCAGGTACAGCCGACACAGGAGTCTTATTCTCCTGTTTTGAAACTGGGCCGACATTAGAGATAGATTTAATCTCAACCAATTTAGGGCCTTCTTTTTTCTCTCTTTTCACTGCTTCCTCTTGTTCTTTTTCAGGCGGCTCATCCATGCGTGTGCGAGGGCGGTTCCTGGTCCTCCCGCGGACCATGAGGCTGGCCAGCCCTGCTGATATATCGTCCTTCTCCTCAGTCTTGATGGTATCGTGCTTGAAAGAGAACAGTGGTACCTTTGGGACCTTGGGCACAGATGTTGGCGCTCGCGATGGTACCAATTTAGGAGGTTCAGGGGCATGTTTAGTAGGCTCAGGAGCTAGAGCATCCTCCTCTTCTGCAGGTAGTGCCTTCCGCACCACTTGACACACCACCTTCACTACCTTCTTGAGGGTAAGGCTCGGATCATCGTTGTCCAGGTCTGGCTGTCTGGCACCTCCATTGGCAGAGTTCCCATTGACGGCACTGACGTTAACGGATCCGTTGGGCTTGCTGTTTCCGTTCAGCACAGGCTCGGGGCTAATTATGGAAGCTCTGCGTGGGTCAGGGCTCCTGAAGTGCTGTGCTGGCGCCTGGATCGGAGGCACTAGACTTTTGAAGCGTTCAGGGACCTTTACAGCCCCGCGTACCCTGGGTGGCGAGGGACTCCTGACCCTGACCACGGGATGTGTCTTGGCTGGCTCAGGGCTTTTGGTGCAGAGTAGGCCCCTGCTAGGCTCCAGACTGGGCACGGACTGGGAGCGGCTACTCATACTGCCACTGTCGCTGTCTGACTACTCACACAACAGGGAGGGAGAGAGCAGAGCAGCAAGACACATGAGAAACTAGAACAGACTTAAAGTAAACTCACACAGTTTATCTTAAAGCATATGCAAACTCCACTTTTGTTACTAAACCAAAAACTTAATCTGAGCAGTCATGTGTTTGTCTGGATCGTCTGATACTGTATGTATGGTTGACCAAAGGGATCACAGGTCCTGTTTGCTCTCCTGGACAAGTGTGCTGTTATGCTCACCCAACTGCCACATGCCTGCCCAGGTTCTGAAATAGAACAGGGTGGGTTGATACGAGAGGTGGAGGGTGGGCGTTTCAGACTGAGATAGCAGAGGTGTCTATGGGTGCTGACTTGGCCCCCTTTCTGCACTGCAGCACCTCACTTCTAATAGCAGATCTAATGACACACACACACAAACAACACCTTCGCTCAGTTGCAAGAAAATCCTGCTATATCACTCAAACACACACACCTGTGCTGAATCCTTCTCCCAGCCGCATATCACACACTAACACACTGTCCTCCCTGACCTCACTCTCCACGCTACTGAGCACCGTGCCAATGACACTCATTCTTATCTCTCCCCTAGTATTTCATGCTTGAATTATCCCTCCTATCCTTATGATAACCCAACACACTGCACTGCCTTCCACAGACGGAGCCTACCACCTAAGTGGTTAACCGACACTTATGGAGGTCGACAACACTTGATTGCAATAATAACCTGCTTTAGTGTTTCATCTTCCCCTCCTCCTATGCTCCAGTCGCTATAGTACCTGAAATGGCTCCATGGCACCCAGAGGGGGCTTAGCTGTGGTTCCCCCCAGACAGGAGGCTGAATGTTGGGAATGCAGCCTGTGGGATACCGGAAGGCTGGTGATCAAGGCCTGGTTCCCTGCTGGCTCTCTACTGTTCTTCTGTCTCTCTCCCTGTCTGCACTGCTGCAGAGTAAGTGTTAAAAACACTGTGTGAGCTCTCAGACAGAGGTCAACTGTGGTTCTCCATCTAACCAAGCTGGAAATGTGGAATATATTCATAAACTCTTGAGGGACAATAAAAGTTGACAAGAAACATACTTGTTTATTATCAAAACCAATAGCCTTCATCAGGCTGTCAGAAACACGTTGGTTTTAATTATAAAGTATTGTCCTCCAAGAGTTGCTGAATATCTTTCATATTTGTGCGTGTGTTGCATATTATATCGCCACGGGGCCCTCATAAACTGCCTGTCTGTTAATCTTTAGGCTACATTGAGATATGGCTGCAATTTCCACATCGAGGCTACAGATTATTCAGGAAAAAACAATGTAATTTGAAAAGAAGGCATTATACTATTTACAAAGCAATTAAAGACACTGCACACAGCGCTGATCCCGGTTTGTTCTGACATTAAAAAGTGTAACTGTCTGCGACATTACATCCAGAATAGAAAAATAACTACAATCTCCCACGCCGTGCCTCTTTTCACATCGGCTTGTTAGTAACTGTCTCCTATGGTGGTGAGAAAGACTTGTCTGGTGTCAGGAGCTAGGGTGTGTCTGCTTCCAATGGCTCAGTTGGTTGAAGCACAGTGCTGCTAGAAAACCTCCAGGTAAGAGACCAGTGATGTGACAGGCACATCTCAATAGTCTGATGGGGCTTCCTCTCCTCAGCTGTAAGGATACCATAATGGACTCCAATTCCCAGAAACCTATGATCCCTTTAGTCACATACTCTCAGATTCCTGATTAAGCCTACAGCAGGGCTATTTCAATTCCGGTCCTGGAGGGCCAAAACACTTCTGTCCTTTGTTTCTACTTAGCAGTTAATTGCACTCACCTGGTGTCCCAGGTCTTAATCAGTCCATGGTTAGAGAGGATGAAAAGTGTTTTGGCCCTCCAGGACCGGAATTTAATAGCCCTGCTCTAGAGCTTCACAACATGAGAACAATATCAGTCAACTTACACCCTGATTTGATATCTTGGAGCCTGGTGCTCTGACCTCTTCTTTGACCTAAAGGGTTTGGTAAGACAAGGAACTAAGGTCAAAACCTATGACACTTTGAAGTAGTGGTCACTCGCCAGGGGTACTTGCAGGAAACACTCCCCTCACTGCACAACATGCAAAACACACACCATGCCGCAAACCTGGATGTACACTATGTGGAAGAGCTATCTACCACACACCACATGGTGTCCTTTTAAAAGTGAAAGTTAACATTATTCAGACACTAAGCTGTAGCCACATTAATTTGGCCAGTTTCTATGTAATAGTGACACATGAGAACTACAAGGCCTGTGTCACGGCCGTTGAAAGAAGAGGACCAAGGCGCAGCGTGGTGAGCGTACATTTTCTTTTTATTAGAAAAGATGCCGAACAAAACAATAAACACTACAAAACAAACCGTGAAGCTAAAGGCTATGTGCCATAAACAAAGTCAACTGCCCACAAAGACAGGTGGGAAAAGGGCTACCTAAGTATGGTTCTCAATCAGAGACAATGATAGACGGCTGTCCCTGATTGAGAACCCTACCAGGCCAAAACATAGAAATACAAATAATAGAACACAGAATACCCACCCCAAATCACACCCTGACCAAACCAAATAGAGACATAAAAAGGTCAGGGCGTGACAGCCTGCTTAAAATGGCTTTGGGTTTATTTTGATGTATTTACCACTATGATCTATTATTTTGGGTAACAGTTTGGGGACGCATCAGTTTACTGTGGAGCTACATAATGTGTTGTGATGGTCAAACAAAATGGGAGTCAAACCAAATAAAATCAAAAGCCAGCTTGGCAGTCAGAGCTCCCCTAGAATAAAGTATTTGAAGCGATATCACGGAGCTCGTCATTCTGCCAAAGCAAATTACTCCAGTCAAGGTTTTTACATGGTGAGTCAAACACTGACATTGGATCATGCATATGATGACAACGGTTACTTTTAGCACACTGTCAGAAAACCACAGCAGAGGCATGGCTGTCAGACCGCAAGCTTTCAACGACGTGACACTCTCAAGCCCCAAAATGGACACTTAGTGGAGGAGTGATACATGCAGGGCACACATTTCACTAGGCCCAGACACCAACGTAACCCACCCATGTCCCCACACCAACGTAACCCGCCCCGTGTCCCCCACACCAACGTAACCCGCCCCGTGTCCCCCACACCAACGTAACCCGCCCAGTGTCCCCCACACCAACATAACCCACCCCGTGTCCCCACACCAACGTAACCCACCCCGTGTCCCCACACCAACGTAACCCGCCCCGTGTCCCCACACCAACGTAACCCACCCCGTGTCCCCCACACCAACGTAACCCACCCCGTGTCCCCCACACCGTAACCCACCCCGTGTCCCCACACCAACGTAACCCGCCCCGTGTCCCCCACACCAACGTAACCCGCCCCGTGTCCCCACACCAACGTAACCCACCCCGTGTCCCCACACCAACGTAACCCACCCCATGTCCCCACACCAACGTAACCCGCCCAGTGTCCCCCACACCAACGTAACCCGCCCCGTGTCCCCACACAAACGTAACCCACCCCGTGTCCCCACACCAACGTAACCCACCCCGTGTCCCCACACCAACGTAACCCGCCCCGTGTCCCCACACCAACGTAACCCACCCCGTGTCCCCACACCAACGTAACCCACCCCATGTCCCCACACGTAACCCGCCCGTGTCCGCACACCAACGTAACCCACCCCGTGTCCCCACACCAACGTAACCCACCCCATGTCCCCACACCAACGTAACCCGCCCAGTGTCCCCACACCAACGTAACCCGCCCAGTGTCCCCACACCAACGTAACCCGCCCAGTGTCCCCACACCAACGTAACCCACCCCGTGTCCCCACACCAACGTAACCCGCCCAGTGTCCCCACACCAACGTAACCCACCCCGTGTCCCCACACCAACGTAACCCGCCCCATGTCCCCACACCAACGTGCTGTGAGGAAAACTGAACAGGACTTCCCTTTTGCTCCCAGAAGGAAAAGCGTGATGAGAATGCCATGTTGACTGCGCTGATGTCATGAGCTGTGCCGGATGAAGGGGGACAAGGGGGAGAGCAGGAATGGAGAGAAGAGCTGGACAGACGGACAGACAGATGGTTGGAAGGGTAGATCTTCACAATAGAGGCCAAAATCACTGGATCCTCACTCTAGGGGCCGCAACCAGTGGGATAGTGGAAGGACCACGTGTCGCAGTAAGTGAGGTGAACAAGTCTAGTGTGCAAAGAAAAGAAAGAGAGGGGGAGGGACAACAGAGGGATAAGAGCTCTCCTAAAGATACCCAAACATACATAGCAACATACATGAACATACTGTACACAGAACCAAAACTCAACCATTCAGTTATGATTGACAAGTGATTTGTGGAAATGTTGACCTCATGACAGTAAAAAACAAACAGAACACCATTATAGCAATACCTACATATGACCTTTGGGATATTTCTCCCCCAGAACAGAGAGATTTAGTGGGGGTCAGTCAGTCTGAAGACTGGCTCCGGCTCTCCAACCACAGGCTCTAATGTGTCTATAACAGGGGGGTTGTTGAGTTCTGCTGCTTATCTGTGGACACTGGGAAGGCTCGGCCAGGCAAGGGCCAGGGAGACAGGACAGGGCGTTTTTTTAGGAGGAGCCATGTGGGCATAATGCCTCAGAGGCCAACATCAGGTTGGATAGCCAGGTTGACTCTCTGGTTCCCTCTGAACACACACACACACACATACATATAATACACTGTTTACAAACACACAGACCAATACAATTGTATTTGATCTAAACCGGATATAGCATGGTGACTGACACTCTGGAAAATGTGACTCAGCCACTGTTTTGGGAGAACACCAGTGGACGTAGCTAATAACCACAGAACAAAGCCGTATTGACAATACTGAAACAATGCAGTAAAGAGACAGGCCTATGCCCAGAGATAATGAAAGCGGAGGAACAGACCTCTAGTCTATTACCATCCCAGTGCTGGCTTGCTTCTGAAGCTAAGCAGTGTCAGTCCTGGTCAGTCCCTAGATGGGAGATCAGATGCTGCTGGAAGTGGTGTTGGAGGGCCAGTAGGAGGCATGCTTTCCTCTGGTCTAAAAAAAGATTACAAATATTCCAATGCCCCGGGGCAGTGATTGGGGACATTGCCCTGTGTAGGGTGCTGTCTTTTGGAAGAGATGTTAAACGGGTGTCCTGACTCTCTGTGGTCATTAAAGATCCCATGGCACTTACTGTAAGAGTAGGGGTGTGAACCCTGGTGTCCTGGCTAAATTCCCAATCTGCCCCTCATTCCATCAGTCACCTAATCATCCCCAGCTTACAATTGGCTCATTCATCCCCTTTCCCCTGTAACTCTTCCCCAGGTTGTTGCTGTAAATGAGAATGTGTTCTCAGTCAACTTTTCTGGTAAAATAAGATTTAAATCATATAAACAAATTGTCTGTGAAACATGACAACTACTTTCTGACTGACTCTGCTGACATTAAAAGCAAAGATGTACAAAGCTTATTGGAAATGTGGTTTGAATTGATATGACAAGGAAGCGGGTCAGTCATCTCAGGGGTCTACAACCAATACTGATCTTGCACAATCACTTGTCCACTGAGAGAGAGTTAGGGCAGCCAGTTGGTGTTGACAGAGGAAACGGCACACACTCTTTTGCATCTCAGATCCACATTGTACTATAGGCTAGGGTCAGGCTGGTCCCCATACAACAGAAAGGGGAAGGTGCCCTACACAGGAAATCACAGGATAGCAGATCCATTTTCCACATCCAAACTTACAGAAAGGCAAATGTTAGGCAGCATGTTGGTCAGAACAGTAAACTAGACGAGGAAACTCACAAAAAATTAATCTGGAATTTCCACAAAAGACCGTGGGTCAGCATTGCTAATAGCATAGTTCACTATACCAACACACAATGAACAGTTAACGTGGCTTTTCCAACAGAGGCGAGAGTCAAAGACACAAAGGCTCCATTCAACTTCTGCCCAATCTGCCTATAACAGTCAGTTCCAGACAGCTACCATCACAGCCTTCCTGGCAGACACACTCCTTTCACTTCTATTATTACACTATTCTACTGGCACATATGCTAAAGCACACAGATCAAACCAAATTAACCAAGTTGCTTTGGCTAACACTACACCAAGGCTCAGGCAACAAGCTGTTAGCATAGGTAGCTAGCATCTCCAGAGCCACAATGGCTCCCCTTAGCTGAGCCTGAGCTCAGTTGCAGTGAGAGATAGCGAGCCCCCTTCATTGTCAGCCCTAAAAATAGTGTTACCATCTAGGCCCCTGGCAGAGACAGTCATACAGTCCACAGATTCCTCCACAAAAGGCCTCTTCCTTTCCACCAACAATCCTGGAAACACGGCTCCTCCTTTACCTGCTGTCCTCTGTGAAGGTGATTTGTGTAGTTCGGTTTGGTAGATCCAGTCCTTCTCTGACCGAAATACGCCCTTAAAACGGCGTTGGCGGTAACGGGAGTTCAACCCAGAGTTAGTAGTGTGTGAGAAAGAGCTGAGATAGCCGGAGGACTCACGTCACGTCACACAGGGCACAGGCTGGGGAGAGGAGCCCCCTGATAGGCTGACTATTCTAAGAGAGACAAGGAGGGGACAGCTGTCACGATACCAGGGTCCAGAAAGCTACAAATAGCCCCCCAGAACCAACACTGCTGCCACTAATGCCTCTCCTGGTTCCCTGGCTAGCCCCCCACCCTACCCCCAAGAATTCAGGCCAACTAGCAGCACTCTCGCTCTCCCTCTCACTCTCGTTCCCTTTCTCTCATGGAAGTTGCTGTCTCCTCAGCTGCTCCGTGGGGACCCCTGTGAAGTCAGTCAGTGTGTGTGTGTGTGTGTGTATCAAATCTCTGTTGTGAATATGAGGAGTGATGGATGTCTGATAATGGTAGTGTAATAAAGTGTTTTGTTGTTCGTAGACAGTCTACTGTGAGCGTGTGTACTACATACCTGAAGGTACACTACTAAAATAAAGGTTAAATACATAATAAAGGTGCATATGTGTTTTGATATTGAGGGAAGTCCTTTCTCCTGTGTGCAGGTCTGTGTGAGGCTGGGAGTGGCAGAACGAAATGCAGAAAAGGAGGGGAAACGGAGGAGAAAACCAGAAGCGCTATGACATGGGGCACAGGAAATGACACAGGGCTTGGTGCCTCCCTCACTCTCACACCAGGGAGGAAGGATGCTGTAGTGCACACTGGGAACAACATTAGGCATCAAGGCTCACACATTCTCTCTCTCTCTCTTGATGAGGGGAACTGTAATAAACAGTCAACAAGTAAACAAACAGTGGTGCAGTGTCACTAAGGGAAGAGGCACAGAATACCATATTGATACAATCCTAAAGGCACATAAATCAATGCTATTATCTACTCATAACCTGGTAACAAAACAAGCCCTTGGGCCACTTAATATAATATCTGAACTATTTCTCAATATCCTACTATTCTCAATGTTATATAACTAAACACCAGTAGAGGGCAACACTTCCTATTCAAGGCCTTGTAAATGTATACACCTCCTTCACATAACCACTAGAGGGAGTAAGAACACTAAATATAAACCAGCCTGTACGTTGTGTGACAGAGCAGCAGCACAAAGACAAAGAGCAGCAGCACAAAGACAAAGAGCTGATTTTTCACCAATCGAAACAAACTGACAAAAATCCAAGTCATGTGCGCCACAAATGCTTTGTAACAGTAAGACAAGGCTAGGCTAGGCTGTTATCCAGTTAGCTGTGTGTGGAGTGAGCTGAGGGGAATCTGGGCAGACGAGTGTTGAACTGTATACTGGACAGGCGTAGCCTGCAGTGCTGAGGCAGAGTGGTTCTAGAAGCTGGCCAGAGAGGTGTAGTTGGATAAAGGGTGGGAACTGCTGCACAAGGCTGATTTTAGAATGTGGAGCATGGTAATACAGTGATGTAACTGAGTTAGTGTGTGTGGTAGCATGCATGCTCGCTACTACGTGTGCAAAATGTGCATGCAGTGTGTGTGTGTGTGTCTACTTGTCTGCTGTGTATAACACATGTATTAATGCATAATAACCTTATAGATCAGTGGTACAATATAGTACAGATAAACAGATCAATCTGATTTCATGACATGATCATTGTAACAGTAACTAGAAGTTGTTCCAAAGAACACTGATGATAAGAGAGACAGAGCGGTCCGGGAAGTGTGTCTGTTGGATGCTGTGTGTGACGGCGCTCCCATCCCTCTGTACGAATGGCAAACAGTAGGATCCAAGAGGAATGTAAGGTATGAGTTTGTCAGCAGGGAAGAGCAGGAACAACATGCTGCCTGACACGCACACAGAATGTCCAACCCCCTCGACACTCAACTGCATGGTATTCAACACAATATTCACAGTACCCACAGGGGAAACAATGCCCTACATTTCGCAAAACACATTTTCATTGAAAACACAAAATCTGGGTTACATTTGATTAAAATTCCTGTCAATTCAGAGATTGAATCAGTCGGTCCCCCCTCCGGACGAATTCCATGTCGCCCAATTCAATTGACAGGAATGTAAAATGAATTGACCCATGCTCTGGTAACACACACACACACACAAACACTTCCTCCCTAATCCCTAGTCTTCCAGGTTGATTGGTGTGTATGAACCAGGATGTGAGTGCTTCTGTAATACTGTGACCATCTGCTGCCCAGGCCTGTTGACAGGAGAAGCTATCTAGGAAGGGTATTAAGGGGATATCACAAGTCATTGAGGAATCAGCCCTCTCAAATCAGTGCCAAGCACACTCCCTGTTCATATAGTGAACATGTTATGGCAGCGAGGTCATTGCTTCTAAACACATTGATTACTTCTAGCCTCAGAGCTGTAGTCATTAATGCCACTGACTCAAACAGGATAATATCGCCCATTCATTTTGAGGATTGCTTTTGGTTAAACTGTCATAGAAGATCTGGCTGCTGGCTGCTAACAATGACTGATGTTCCCTGAGGGAGAAACCCAGTGATTAAGCCAGTTGTCTGTCATCAGACATGTCCTGACCAGCCTCTACATGGCACCCATCATACACAGCCTAATACAACTGAGGGCTGTGCCATATGGACAAAATATCATATCAAAATTATTTTCTCATTTTTTACTGTATGGCGGTATTTTACAGTATTTTATATTTCAGAATAATATGTTTTAAATCTGTTTTATGAGTAGCTCATGACCCGAGGATGGCAACAAATTAATTCTAAGTGGTTTTAATAGGATTTCTGCATTCTAATTGTTTATTACTCAACCAAACTAGAACAAAACTGAAAGTGAAGTGGTCTAATTTGTAGAACTTTGATTTAGCACTGTATCAACATATCGTTATAGACGGGATTGTAATGATCCATACCGTTATGTGGATCCATACCGGTATACCTTAACAGACAATACATCACCCAGTCATTACACACCACCTCTAGCCCAAATCCTCTATCATCACACACATAACGCGTCTTTTACATTACAACAGAAAAAGAGACATACACACAACGTATGCATAAACCCACAAACACATGCTGTTGTTTGTTTCAGGTTTTGTTTTCTGTCCTTAAACACTCCCAAAATACTGATTCATAGAAAGAATAGCCACAGCCAATAGGGTAGTTAACAAGGCACAATAATACCCATTACAGTATTCAGAGGAAAACATGTTTGACATTTGACATGTTTAGTCATTTGCAGATGCTCTTATTCAGAGTGACTTACAGTAGTGAGTTCATACTGGTCCCCCCATGGGAATGAAACCCACAGCCCTGGTGTTGCAAGCACCATGCTCTACCAACTGAGCCACACGGGACTGCACGCACACACACAAAATCTGTCTTGAACAGTCCTCATCGAGACCATGACGGTACAGTATGTTCTCAATAGAGCTCACCATCTGTCAGCTAGTCAGCCAAGACAAAAAAAGTATTATTATTTTTTTTTTCACCTTTATTTAACCAGGTAGGCTAGTTGAGAACAAGTTCTCATTCGCAACTGAGACCTGGCCAAGATAAAGGATAGCAATTCGACACATACAACAACAAAGAGTTACACATGGAATAAACAAAACATAGTCAATAAAACAGTAGAACAAAAGAAAACTAAAAGTCTATATACAGTGAGTGCAAATGAGGTAAGATAAGGGATTTAAAAACTTCTTAGGGCTGCAATCCCGTTAACAGGATCGATATGACAACAGCCAGTGAAAGTGCAGGGCGCCAAATTCAAAACAACAGAAATCTCATAATTAAAATTCCTCAAGCATACAAGTATCTTATACCATTTCAAAGGTAATCTTGTAGTTAATCCCACCAAAGTATCTGATTTCAAATAGGCTTTACAGTGAAAGCACCACAAATGATTATGTTTGGTCAGAGCCAAGTCACAGAAATACACAGCCATTTTTCCAGCCAAAGAGAGGAGTCACAAAAAGCACAAATAGAGATAAAGTTAACCTCTCTAGGGTAGGGGGCAGCATTCTGAATTTTGGATGAAAAGTATGCCCAAAATAAACCGCCTGCTACTCGGGCCCAGAAGATATGATATACATATTTGGTAGAATTGGATAGAAAACACTCTAAAGTTTCCAAAACTGTTAAAATAGTGTCTGTGAGTATAACAGAACTGATTTAGCAGGCGAAAACCTGAGACAAATCCATTCAGGAAGTAGTTTTTTTGTTTGTTTTGTAGTTTTCTATTCAATGCCATTACAGTATCCATTGACTTAGGACTCCATTTGCAGTTCCTATGCCTTCCACTAGATGTCAACGGTCTTTAGAAATCGTTTCAGGCTTTCTTATAAATGAGGGAGTAAGACCAGTCTGAACGAGTGGACGCAGAGTCTTTTCAGGCGCATGTGCATTTCTTGTTTACCTTTTATATTGACGATGTTATTGTCCGGTTGAAATATTATAGATCATTTAGGCTAAAAAAACAACCTGAGGATTGAATATAAACATTGTTTGACATGTTTCGATGAACTTTATGGATACAATTTGGATTTTTTGTCTGATTGTTTTGACTGAGTTTGAGCCTGTGGATTACTGAAGAAAACGCGCTAACAAAACGTTTGTTTTAGGATATAAAGAGACTTCATCGAACAAAAGGAACAATTATTGAGTAAATGAATGTCTTCTGATTGCCACCATATGAAGATCATCAAAGGTAAGGGATTCATTTTATCTCTATTTCTGAGTTTTGCAACGCTTCTGCTTGGCTGGTTACTGTTTGTAATAATTTGTCAACTGGGCTATGTTCTGGGCTAGGTATGTTCTGGGCTAGGTATGCTTTCGCTGAAACGCATTTTAGAAATATGACACTGTGGTTGGAAGTTAATCTTTAAACCTATGTAAAATATGTTTTGTTTTCTGAATTTCTATAATGAGCATTTCCGTAATTGAATTTGGCGCTCTGCAACCTCACTGGATGTTGGCCAGATGGGCACATACCCTAGAGAGGTTAATCACTAACCTTTGATGGTCTTCATCAGATGACACTCATAGGACTTCATGTTACACAATACATGTATGTTTTGTTCTGTAAAGTTCATATTTATATAAAAAAATCTCAGTATACAATGGGCGCGTTATGTTCAGTAGTTCCAAAAACATCCGGTCAATTTGCAGAGAGCCACATCAATTTACAGGAATACTCATCATAAATGTGGATGAAAATACAAGTGTTATACATGGAATTAAAGATATACTACTCCTTAATGCAACCGTTGTGTCAGATTTCAAAAAAGCTTTACAGAAAAAGCAAACCATGCTATAATCTGAGAACAGTGCTCAGAGAACAAATACATATATGTGCCATGTTGGAGTCAACAGAAGTCAGAAATAACATTATAAATATTCACTTACCTTTGATGATCTTCATCAGAATGCACTCCCAGGAATCCCAGGTCCACAATAAATGTTTGATTTGTTGGATAATATCCATCATTTATGTCCAAATAGCTACTTTTGTTCGTGCGTTTGGTAAACAAATCAAAACTCACGAAGCCCGTTCACTAGTTGCAGACGAAATGTCAAAAAGTTATTGTCAAACGATGTATGGAATCAATCTTTAGGATGTTTTTAACATAAATCTTCAATAATATTCCAACCGGAGTATTCCTTTGTCTTCAGAAAAGCAAAGGAACGGGAGATACCTCTCATGTGAAATGAGCGTGACCAGCGCGTGACTGTTGCCAGACCTCTGACTCAATCCACTCTCATTCGGCCCCACTTCACAGTAGATGCCTCAAACAAGTTTCTAAAGACGGTTGACATCTAGTGAAAACCTTAGGAAGTGCAAGATGACCAATATCCCACTGTAACTTCAATAGGGGCTGAGTCCCAACACATAATGACATGAAAGTGAATTCTGACAGTGTAAAAGGCCCTTAGTTGTCTCTAGAATGCTGTATTCTACACCCATTTGAAGAAAAACAAGTTATTATTAATGTCTCTCAGAGGACCCTATTTACATTTTAGGGGACCCCACATGGTCCCCGACCCCAAGTTTGGGAACCACTGTACTACTAACCTCTCTCCTGCTTGCTTCAATGCTTCCTCTCTCTGTGTATCTCCTTTGCCTCCTTCATTGCAGCCTGATTCACCACTGTCTGTCTCACTACTCTCTATAAAGAAAAGGTATTTTGTTATGAGAACTTATAGTAGCCCATCTTTTGATTATAGCTAGCTTAATTTCAGTCAACTGATCCTGCTGAGATCAGACTCCGTTCAACGTTAGCATGTATTCATCACTACCTTACTTCTAGCCAGCTAGTTATAGCTAGCTACCTGGCTAACAGCCAGAGCCCTTGAGCTACATAGCTAGCTACACATCTGCCTGAAATATCAGCGACTATTACCAGTGGTACACTCATTCTCCAAGAGTCAGGAGGGGTTTGTTTGTGGGATGTCTATTGACACACCAGGAGTCAAGAGATCTTAAAATAATTCCCACTGTCAACAGCATATCTGCTACTTCCCACTGTAAGTCTGGGCTGAGGTAATTTGTTTCACCTCTCAGCCTATGTCGTGGGCGGCCGTGACCAGGAGACCCATGAGGCATAGCACAATTGAACCAGCGTCATCTGGGTTAGGGGAGGGTTTGCCAGCTAGGATTTCCTTGCCCCATTGCGCTCTAGCAACTCCATGTGGCAGGCCGGGCGCCTGCAATCTGACTTCGGTCGCAAGCTGGACGGTGTTTCCTCCAGCACATTGTTATGGCTGGTTTCCGGGTTAAGTGAGCACTGTGTCAAAAAGCAGTACGGCTTGGCATGGTCGTGTTTCAGAGGACTGCCCAAATGCCCACATTTCTAATCCCATATAAGACAAGTGCTGAAGTGAACAGAAAATCTAATAGCAGCAAAAACTTCTTATATTCTACATTCCAATGTATTGAGCAGTCTGTGCCCTTACTATCATAAACACAGTTGATGACTTTGTATACTTCCCTGTTCATGCTAAGAGTTCCAACGTGCCTCAAATCCACATCACAGTGAGTCCATTAGAAAGTATGTACTGTACATCAGCACTACTAATTCATAGGAGTACACTGCATTAGAGCTGAGCCCAAATACTTTCACACGGGGCCCTATGTATGTGCAATGGTTATACAAACATGCAGGCAGACGTCTGGTGAGACTTCGTTGCGTGGTGCCGCGTGGAGAGAGACCACGCGTGACCGGGCTCCACCCGCCATGTCTCCACTGTGCTCCATGGTGACAGATCTAGGTCACTGTCTCTATCTATCTCTCTCACACACACACACACACACAAGTCCCAACCCTCTCCCCACATGAGGCTGGACGAGCACACAACAAGGCTCTTTGCCCGCCAGGGTGAACACACAAAGCCTGCCTGATCAGAGCAGGAAGGGCCAGAGAGGGCAAAGGCAAGTCAACCTGTCAAAACACACATCAATCATGCCATTACACAACCTTGGCATTTAACCTTCACTTAACATTTAACACCATTTAACCCTCTACTTCTTTTGTTTGACATACAACCATGGGCTATATTCTTTTAAAACTGGTAATGGCTGTCTGGGACACCCAGTTAAGACAAAGAATATATTGTTCAGCAAGTAAAGTAGCCTATGGTATTATACTGCCCTCTAGTCTAGGAGAATAGTGCAAAACAGACAGTCTAGGACACCCACAGTTAATGACAAAGCTCTGCTGACCAGTGCTCCTCAGTTGGAGATAAATCTCACCTCACATGGTTTGGTCAGCTGGTCGATCTCTAAGGTATTCCTAGTCGATCACCAAACACTTATGTAAAAAAAAATAGACTATTTTGTTGTATTTGTTTCGCGCTGTTGGCGGTAGGTGCACTCGATTCAGCAGTCCTAGCTCCGGGAAGGCAGTGTTCCCATGTTGAACCATTTCATGTGTCTGACAGTAGAACTCCCTCTACCTGGCAGGCCCAGAGCAAATCAAGAGCACCTATAGGTCTACCGCTAGCCAATCAAATAGCTCAGATCACCATGTCTGCACAAGTTTCCTCGAGCCATAGGTGTAGACTGTAAAAAGAAGCCTAGAACACACAGCAAAGTTGATACTATGAGATCTCAAAACTTAAAACCATGAGTAGAGAGAGACTCAACGAATACAGCAAAGAGCTGCTGTTTTTATGAGTAAGTTCATGTTAAGTTGTTACTCAGCATGGTCAACACTTCGTTCAACACTGTTATAAGCCATAAAGTGTGTGATCTCCCTACTTCCACTCACACTAGAAAACAGCACTGCAGCTGTAATGAATGACTACAGCAAAGTGTTCCGATAAACTGGCGTTGTTATTATTAGCAGCTTGTGTCTTTTTTCATATCAAGGAATATTTCACTTTCTCTGGTCATAGGAGCAACAACATGAATTTGTGCATGAGGCAGAAATAATGCAGTGCGACTTGAGTTTCGCCATCAGCTGGAAGACTGTGTCCCCTTTCCTCAGTGGAGGGAGGGAGAGCGGAGGAACGGTGAGTCGGGTGAGAAGCAGCCTCAAAGCTACTCTCTCCCTCCCCTCAGACTGACCATCAAATGCAGGCCTTCAGTCCAGTAAAAAAATATAAATACTGAAAAAAATATAAACGAAACATGTAAAGTTTTGATCCTATGTTTCATGAGCTGAAATAAAAGATCCCAGACATTTTACGTACACACAAAAAGCTAATCTGTGCACAAATTTGTTTAAATCCCTGTTAGTGAGCATTTCTCCTTTGCCAAGTTAATCCACCCACCTAACAGGTGTGGCATATCAAAAAGATGATTAAATAACCTGAAAGGTGCACCTTGTGCCCTCCCAGGCCCACCCATGGCTGTGCCCCTGCCCAGTCATGCAAAATCCATAGAATTGGGGATAATGAATTTATTTCAATTGACTGATTTCCTTAATTAAATAAAGTTTAACTCAGTAAAATCATTTAAAATTGTTGCACGTTGGGTTTATATTTTTGTTCAGTATATATACATACACAGTCCCTCAGCTGTGCCTCACAAGTAATACAACAAATGATCTATTACCAGTGTGATCATATACCTACATTTAGTTTATAATTTCAAAATGGTCTGAAAAGCACAACATGGTCAGGGCAATTCGAGCAGAGCCAATATGCAGTGATAACGTATTGGGACTATAGCCTACTGCACAAAACCTAATTGCAACATAAATGTTTTTAAATTGGTTAGTGTTACATAAGCGTATGGTTTTAAGTCATGTTTAAAAAAAACCTGGATAAATCTCGTATTGCATTTTGACTCAGAAAATGATCTTGACTCAGAAATGGTTAGTGACTAATGAGCTAGGCTATGGGTCAGTTTACGCTAGACTATTGGCCAGGTCAGTTACAGCTAGACTATAGGTCAGTTACAGCAAGACAATAGGTCAGGTCAGTTACAGCAAGACTATAGGTCAGTTACAGCTAGACAATAGGTCAGTTACAGCAAGACTATAGGTCAGATACAGCTAGACAATAGGTCAGTTACAGCTAGACTATAGGTCAGTTACAGCTAGACTAGAGGTCAGTTACAGCTAGACAATAGGTCAGTTACAGCTAGACTAGAGGTCAGTTACAGCTAGACTATAGGTCAGTTACAGCTAGACTATAGGTCAGGTCAGTTACAGCAAGACTATAGGTCAGGTCGGTTCCAGCTAGACAATAGGTCAGTTACAGCTAGACTATAGGTCAGGTCAGTTACAGCTAGACTAGAGGTCAGTTACAGCTAGACTATAGGTCAGGTCAGTTACAGCAAGACAATAGATCTGGTCAGTTACAGCTAGACTATAGGTCAGTTACAGCTAGACTAGAGGTCAGTTACAGCTAGACTATAGGTCAGGTCAGTTACAGCAAGACAATAGGTCTGGTCAGTTACAGCTAGACTATAGGTCAGTTACAGCTAGACTAGAGGTCAGTTACAGCTAGACTATAGGTCAGTTACAGCTAGACTATAGGTCAGTTACAGCAAGACTATAGGTCAGGTCGGTTCCAGCTAGACTAGAGGTCAGTTACAGCTAGACTAGAGGTCAATTACAGCTAGACTATAGGTCAGGTCAGTTACATCTAGACTATAGGTCAGTTACAGCTAGACTAGAGGTCAGTTATAGCTAGACTATAGGTCAGGTCAGTTACAGCTAGACTAGAGGTCAGTTACAGCTAGACTATAGGTCAGTTACAGCAAGACAATAGGTCAGTTACAGCTAGACAATAGGTCAGTTACAGCTAGACTACAGGTCAGGTCAGTTACAGCTAGACTACAGGTCAGGTCAGTTACAGCTAGACTACAGGTCAGGTCAGTTACAGCTAGACTAGAGGTCAGTTACAGCTAGACTATAGGTCAGTTACAGCTAGACTAGAGGTCAGTTACAGCTAGACTAGAGGTCAGTTACAGCTAGACTATAGGTCAGGTCAGTTACAGCAAGACTATATAGGTCAGGTCAGTTACAGTTAGACTATAGGTCAGTTACAGCTAGACTAGAGGTCAGTTACAGCTAGACTATAGGTCAGGTCAGTTACAGCTAGACTAGAGGTCAGTTACAGCTAGACTATAGGTCAGTTACAGCTAGACAATAGGTCAGTTACAGCTAGACAATAGGTCAGTTACAGCTAGACTATAGGTCAGGTCAGTTACAGCTAGACTAGAGGTCAGTTACAGCTAGACTAGAGGTCAGTTACAGCTAGACTATAGGTCAATTACAGCTAGACTATAGGTCAGGTCAGTTACAGTTAGACTATAGGTCAGGTCAGTTACAGCTAGACTACAGGTCAGGTCAGTTACAGTTAGACTATAGGTCAGGTCAGTTACAGTTAGACTATAGGTCAGGTCAGTTACAGTTAGACTATAGGTCAGGTCAGTTACAGCTAGACTAGAGGTCAGTTAAAGTTAGACTATAGGTCAGGTCAGTTACAGTTAGATTATAGGTCAGGTCAGTTACAGCTAGAATATAGGTCAGGTCAGTTACAGCAAGACTATATAGGTCAGGTCAGTTACAGTTAGACTATAGGTCAGTTACAGCTAGACTAGAGGTCAGTTACAGCTAGACTATAGGTCAGGTCAGTTACAGCAAGACTATATAGGTCAGGTCAGTTACAGTTAGACTATAGGTCAGTTACAGCTAGACTAGAGGTCAGTTACAGCTAGACTATAGGTCAGGTCAGTTACAGCTAGACTAGAGGTCAGTTACAGCTAGACTATAGGTCAGTTACAGCTAGACAATAGGTCAGTTACAGCTAGACAATAGGTCAGTTACAGCTAGACTACAGGTCAGGTCAGTTACAGCTAGACTAGAGGTCAGTTACAGCTAGACTATAGGTCAATTACAGCTAGACTATAGGTCAGGTCAGTTACAGTTAGACTATAGGTCAGGTCAGTTACAGTTAGACTATAGGTCAGGTCAGTTACAGTTAGACTATAGGTCAGGTCAGTTACAGCTAGACTAGAGGTCAGTTAAAGTTAGACTATAGGTCAGGTCAGTTACAGTTAGACTATAGGTCAGGTCGGTAACAGCTAGATTATAGGTCAGGTCAGTTACAGCTAGAATATAGGTCAGGTCAGTTACAGCTAGACAATAGGTCTGGTCAGTTAAAGCAAGACTATAGGTCAGGTCAGTGACAGTTGGACTATAGGTCAGTTACAGCTAGACTATAGGTCAGGTCAGTTACAGCAAGACTATAGGACAGTTACAGCTAGACTATAGGTCAGGTCAGTTACAGCTAGACTAGAGGTCAGTTACAGCTAGACTATAGGTCAGTTACAGCTAGACTAGAGGTCAGTTACAGCTAGACTAGAGGTCAGTTACAGCTAGACTAGAGGTCAGTTACAGCTAGACTAGAGGTCAGTTACAGCTAGACTATAGGTCAGGTCAGTTACAGTTAGACTATAGGTCAGGTCAGTTACAGCTAGACTATATAGGTCAGGTCAGTTACAGTTAGACTATAGGTCATGTCAGTTACAGTTAGACTAGAGGTCAGTTACAGCTAGACTAGAGGTCAGTTACAGCTAGACTATAGGTCAGGTCAGTTACAGTTAGACTATAGGTCAGGTCAGTTACAGCTAGACTATATAGGTCAGGTCAGTTACAGTTAGACTATAGGTCATGTCAGTTACAGTTAGACTATAGGTCAGGTCAGTTACAGCTAGTCTAGAGGTCAGTTACAGCTAGACTATAGGTCAGGTCAGTTACAGTTAGACTATAGGTCAGGTCAGTTACAGCTAGACTAGAGGTCAGTTACAGCTAGACTATAGGTCAGGTCAGTTACAGTTAGACTATAGGTCAGGTCAGTTACAGCAAGACTATATAGGACAGGTCAGTTACAGTTAGACTATAGGTCAGGTCAGTTACAGTTAGACTATAGGTCAGGTCAGTTACAGCTAGACTATAGGTCAGTTACAGCTAGACTATAGGTCAGGTCAGTTACAGCTAGACTAGAGGTCAGTTACAGCTAGACTAGAGGTCAGTTACAGCTAGACTAGAGGTCAGTTACAGCTAGACTATAGGTCAATTACAGCTAGACTATAGGTCAGGTCAGTTACAGTTAGACTATAGGTCAGGTCAGTTACAGCTAGACTACAGGTCAGGTCAGTTACAGTTAGACTATAGGTCAGGTCAGTTACAGTTAGACTATAGGTCAGGTCAGTTACAGCTAGACTAGAGGTCAGTTAAAGTTAGACTATAGGTCAGGTCAGTTACAGTTAGACTATAGGTCAGGTCGGTAACAGCTAGATTATAGGTCAGGTCAGTTACAGCTAGAATATAGGTCAGGTCAGTTACAGCTAGACTATAGGTCAGTTACAGCTAGACTAGAGGTCAGTTACAGCTAGACAATAGGTCTGGTCAGTTAAAGCAAGACTATAGGTCAGGTCAGTGACAGTTGGACTATAGGTCAGTTACAGCTAGACTATAGGTCAGGTCAGTTACAGCAAGACTATAGGACAGTTACAGCTAGACTATAGGTCAGGTCAGTTACAGCTAGACTAGAGGTCAGTTACAGCTAGACTATAGGTCAGTTACAGCTAGACTAGAGGTCAGTTACAGCTAGACTAGAGGTCAGTTACAGCTAGACTAGAGGTCAGTTACAGCTAGACTAGAGGTCAGTTACAGCTAGACTATAGGTCAGGTCAGTTACAGTTAGACTATAGGTCAGGTCAGGTGTTACAGTTAGACTATAGGTCAGGTCAGTTACAGCTAGACTATATAGGTCAGGTCAGTTACAGTTAGACTATAGGTCATGTCAGTTACAGTTAGACTATAGGTCAGGTCAGTTATAGCTAGTCTAGAGGTCAGTTACAGCTAGACTATAGGTCAGGTCAGTTACAGTTAGACTATAGGTCAGGTCAGTTACAGCTAGACTAGAGGTCAGTTACAGCTAGACTATAGGTCAGGTCAGTTACAGTTAGACTATAGGTCAGGTCAGTTACAGCAAGACTATATAGGACAGGTCAGTTACAGTTAGACTATAGGTCAGGTCAGTTACAGTTAGACTATAGGTCAGGTCAGTTACAGCTAGACTATAGGTCAGTTACAGCTAGACTATAGGTCAGGTCAGTTACAGCTAGACTAGAGGTCAGTTACAGCTAGACTATAGGTCAGTTACAGCTAGACTAGAGGTCAGTTACAGCTAGACTATAGGTCAGTTACAGCTAGACTATAGGTCAGGTCAGTTACAGCAAGACTATAGGTCAGGTCGGTTCCAGCTAGACAATAGGTCAGTTACAGCTAGACTATAGGTCAGGTCAGTTACAGCTAGACTAGAGGTCAGTTACAGCTAGACTATAGGTCAGGTCAGTTACAGCAAGACAATAGGTCTGGTCAGTTACAGCTAGACTATAGGTCAGTTACAGCTAGACTAGAGGTCAGTTACAGCTAGACTATAGGTCAGGTCAGTTACAGCAAGACAATAGGTCTGGTCAGTTACAGCTAGACTATAGGTCAGTTACAGCTAGACTAGAGGTCAGTTACAGCTAGACTATAGGTCAGTTACAGCTAGACTATAGGTCAGTTACAGCAAGACTATAGGTCAGGTCGGTTCCAGCTAGACTAGAGGTCAGTTACAGCCAGACTAGAGGTCAATTACAGCTAGACTATAGGTCAGGTCAGTTACATCTAGACTATAGGTCAGTTACAGCTAGACTAGAGGTCAGTTACAGCTAGACTATAGGTCAGGTCAGTTACAGCTAGACTAGAGGTCAGTTACAGCTAGACTATAGGTCAGTTACAGCTAGACAATAGGTCAGTTACAGCTAGACAATAGGTCAGTTACAGCTAGACTACAGGTCAGGTCAGTTACAGCTAGACTACAGGTCAGGTCAGTTACAGCTAGACTACAGGTCAGGTCAGTTACAGCTAGACTAGAGGTCAGTTACAGCTAGACTATAGGTCAGTTACAGCTAGACTAGAGATCAGTTACAGCAAGACTAGAGGTCAGTTACAGCTAGACAATAGGTCAGGTCAGTTACAGCAAGACTATATAGGTCAGGTCAGTTACAGTTAGACTATAGGTCAGTTACAGCTAGACTAGAGGTCAGTTACAGCTAGACTATAGGTCAGGTCAGTTACAGCTAGACTAGAGGTCAGTTACAGCTAGACTATAGGTCAGTTACAGCTAGACAATAGGTCAGTTACAGCTAGACAATAGGTCAGTTACAGCTAGACTACAGGTCAGGTCAGTTACAGCTAGACTAGAGGTCAGTTACAGCTAGACTAGAGGTCAGTTACAGCTAGACTATAGGTCAATTACAGCTAGACTATAGGTCAGGTCAGTTACAGTTAGACTATAGGTCAGGTCAGTTACAGCTCAGACTAGACTATAGGTCAGGTCAGTTACAGTTAGACTATAGGTCAGGTCAGTTACAGTTAGACTATAGGTCAGGTCAGTTACAGCTAGACAGTTAAATAGGTCAGGTCAGTTACAGTTAGACTATAGGTCAGGTCAGTTACAGCTAGACTATAGGTCAGGTCAGTTACAGTTAGACTATAGGTCAGGTCAGTTACAGCTAGACTATAGGTCAGGTCAGGTCAGTTACAGCTAGACTATAGGTCAGGTCAGTTACAGCAAGACTATAGGTCAGGTCAGTTACAGTTAGACTATAGGTTAGACTAGAGGTCAGTTACAGCTAGACTATAGGTCAGGTCAGTTACAGCTAGACTAGGTCAGGTCAGTTACAGCTAGACTATAGGTCAGGTCAGTTACAGCAAGACTATATAGGTCAGGTCAGTTACAGTTAGACTATAGGTCAGTTACAGCTAGACTAGAGGTCAGTTACAGCTAGACTATAGGTCAGGTCAGTTACAGCTAGACTAGAGGTCAGTTACAGCTAGACTATAGGTCAGTTACAGCTAGACAATAGGTCAGTTACAGCTAGACAATAGGTCAGTTACAGCTAGACTACAGGTCAGGTCAGTTACAGCTAGACTAGGTCAGGTCAGTTACAGCTAGACTATAGGTAGGTCAGTTACAGCTAGACTATAGGTCAGGTCAGTTACAGCTAGACTATAGGTCAGGTCAGTTACAGCAAGACTATAGGTCAGGTCAGTTACAGCTAGACTATAGGTCAGGTCAGTTACAGCTAGACTATAGGTCAGGTCAGTTACAGCTAGACTAGAGGTCAGTTACAGCTAGACTAAGTTACAGACTAGACTCAGGTCAGTTACAGCTAGACTATAGGTCAGGTCAGTTAGACTAGTTAGACTATAGGTCAGGTCAGTTACAGCTAGACTATAGGTCAGGTCAGTTACAGCTAGACTATAGGTCAGGTCAGTTACAGTTAGACTATAGGTCAGCAGTTAGACTATAGGTCAGGTCAGTTACAGCTAGACTAGAGGTCAGTTACAGCTAGACTATAGGTCAGGTCAGTTACAGTTAGACTATAGGTCAGGTCAGTTACAGCTAGACTATAGGTCAGGTCAGTTACAGCTAGACTATAGGTCAGTCAGTTACAGCTAGACTATAGGTCAGGTCAGTTACAGCTAGACTAGAGGTCAGTTACAGCTAGACTATAGGTCAGGTCAGTTACAGCTAGACTATAGGTCAGGTCAGTTACAGCTAGACTAGAGGTCAGTTACAGCTAGACTATAGGTCAGGTCAGTTACAGCTAGACTATAGGTCAGTTACAGCTAGACATAGGTCAGGTCAGTTACAGCTAGACTATAGGTCAGGTCAGTTACAGCTTACAGCTAGACTATAGGTCAGTTACAGCTAGACTAGAGGTCAGTTACAGGTCATGAGGTCAGTTACAGCTAGACTAGAGGTCAGTTACAGCTAGACTAGAGGTCAGTTACAGCTAGACTATAGGTCAGGTCAGTTACAGTTAGACTATAGGTCAGGTCAGTTACAGCTAGACTATAGGTCAGGTCAGTTACAGTTAGACTATAGGTCATGTCAGTTACAGTTAGACTATAGGTCAGGTCAGTTACAGCTAGTCTAGAGGTCAGTTACAGCTAGACTATAGGTCAGGTCAGTTACAGTTAGACTATAGGTCAGGTCAGTTACAGCTAGACTAGAGGTCAGTTACAGCTAGACTATAGGTCAGGTCAGTTACAGTTAGACTATAGGTCAGGTCAGTTACAGCAAGACTATATAGGACAGGTCAGTTACAGTTAGACTATAGGTCAGGTCAGTTACAGTTAGACTATAGGTCAGGTCAGTTACAGCTAGACTATAGGTCAGTTACAGCTAGACTATAGGTCAGGTCAGTTACAGCTAGACTAGAGGTCAGTTACAGCTAGACTAGAGGTCAGTTACAGCTAGACTAGAGGTCAGTTACAGCTAGACTATAGGTCAGTTACAGCTAGACTATAGGTCAGGTTACAGCTAGACTATAGGTCAGGTCAGTTACAGTTAGACTATAGGTCAGGTCAGTTACAGCTAGACTATAGGTCAGGTCAGTTACAGTTAGACTATAGGTCAGGTCAGTTACAGTTAGACTATAGGTCAGGTCAGTTACAGCTAGACTAGAGGTCAGTTAAAGTTAGACTATAGGTCAGGTCAGTTACAGTTAGACTATAGGTCAGGTCGGTAACAGCTAGATTATAGGTCAGGTCAGTTACAGCTAGAATATAGGTCAGGTCAGTTACAGCTAGACTATAGGTCAGTTACAGCTAGACTAGAGGTCAGTTACAGCTAGACAATAGGTCTGGTCAGTTAAAGCAAGACTATAGGTCAGGTCAGTGACAGTTGGACTATAGGTCAGTTACAGCAGCTAGACTATAGGTCAGGTCAGTTACAGCAAGACTATAGGACAGTTACAGCTAGACTATAGGTCAGGTCAGTTACAGCTAGACTAGAGGTCAGTTACAGCTAGACTATAGGTCAGTTACAGCTAGACTAGACAGTTACAGCTAGACTAGAGGTCAGTTACAGCTAGACTAGAGGTCAGTTACAGCTAGACTAGAGGTCAGTTCAGTTACAGCTAGACTATAGGTCAGGTCAGTTACAGCTAGACTATACAGGTCAGGTCAGTTACAGTTAGACTATAGGTCAGTCAGTTACAGCTAGACTAGAGGTCAGGTCAGGGTCAGTTACAGCTAGACTATAGGTCAGGTCAGTTACAGCTAGACTATAGGTCAGGTCAGTTACAGCTAGACTATAGGTCAGGCTAGACTTAGGTCAGTTAGAGCTAGACAATAGGTCAGTTACAGTTAG
Source organism: Oncorhynchus tshawytscha (assembly GCF_018296145.1). Taxonomy (NCBI): domain Eukaryota; kingdom Metazoa; phylum Chordata; class Actinopteri; order Salmoniformes; family Salmonidae; genus Oncorhynchus; species Oncorhynchus tshawytscha. The sequence continues at coordinate 40,935,715 of NC_056442.1, forward strand.
ACTATAGGTCAGGTCAGTTACAGCTAGACTAGAGGTCAGTTACAGCTAGACTATAGGTCAGGTCAGTTACAGTTAGACTATAGGTCAGGTCAGTTACAGCTAGACTAGAGGTCAGTTACAGCTAGACTATAGGTCAGGTCAGACTAGTTACAGTTAGACTATAGGTCAGGTCAGTTACAGCAAGACTATATAGGACAGGTCAGTTACAGTTAGACTATAGGTCAGGTCAGTTACAGTTAGACTATAGGTCAGGTCAGTTACAGCTAGACTATAGGTCAGTTACAGCTAGACTATAGGTCAGGTCAGTTACAGCTAGACTGTAGGTCAGTTCCAGCTAGACTATAGGTTAGTTACAGCAAGACTATAGGTCAGTTACAGCTAGACTGTAGGTCAGTTACAGCTAGACTATAGGTCAGTTACAGCAAGACTATAGGTCAGGTCAGTTACAGCAAGACTATAGGTCAGTTACAGCAAGACTATAGGTCAGTTACAGCTAGACTATAGGTCAGTTACAGCTAGACAATAGGTCAGTTACAGCAAGACTATAGGTCAGATACAGCTAGACAATAGGTCAGTTACAGCTAGACTATAGGTCAGTTACAGCTAGACTAGAGGTCAGTTACAGCTAGACTAGAGGTCAGTTACAGCTAGACTAGAGGTCAGTTACAGCAAGACAATATGTCAGTTACAGCTAGACTAGAGGTCAGTTACAGCTAGACTAGAGGTCAGTTACAGCTAGACAATAGGTCAGTTACAGCTAGACTAGAGGTCAGTTACAGCTAGACTATAGGTCAGTTACAGCTAGACTATAGGTCAGGTACAGCTAGACAATAGGTCAGTTACAGCTAGACTATAGGTCAGTCAGGTCAGTTACAGCTAGACTAGAGGTCAGTTACAGCTAGACTATAGGTCAGGTCAGTTACAGCTAGACAATAGGTCTGGTCAGTTACAGCTAGACTATAGGTCAGTTACAGCCAGACTAGAGGTCAGTTACAGCTAGACTATAGGTCAGTTACAGCTAGACTATAGGTCAGTTACAGCAAGACTATAGGTCAGGTCGGTTCCAGCTAGACTAGAGGTCAGTTACAGCTAGACTAGAGGTCAGTTACAGCTAGACTATAGGTCAGGTCAGTTACAGCAGACTAGACTATAGGTCAGTTACAGTTATAGGTCAGGTCAGTTACAGCTAGACTATAGGTCAGGTCAGGTCAGTTACAGCTAGACTATAGGTCAGACTAGTCAGTTACAGCTAGACTATAGGTCAGTTACAGCTAGACTATAGGTCAGTTACAGCTAGACTATAGGTCAGGTCAGTTACAGCTAGACTATAGGTCAGGTCAGTTACAGCTAGACTATAGGTCAGTTACAGCTAGACTATAGGTCAGGTCAGTTACAGCTAGACTAGAGGTCAGTTACAGCTAGACTATAGGTCAGGTCAGTTACAGCTAGACTATAGGTCAGTTACAGCTAGACTATAGGTCAGTTACAGCTAGACTATAGGTCAGGTCAGTTACAGCTAGACAAGGTCAGTTACAGCAAGACAATAGGTCAGGTCAGTTACAGCAAGACTATAGGCTAGACTATAGGTCAGATCAGTTACAGCTAGACTATAGGTCAGTTACAGCTAGACAATAGGTCTGGTCAGTTACAGCAAGACTATCAGGTCAGTTACAGCAAGACAGGTCAGTTACAGCTAGACTAAAGGTCAGGTCAGTTACAGCTAGACTATAGGTCAGGTCAGTGACAGTTGGACTATAGGTCAGTTACAGCAAGACTAGAGGTCAGGTCAGTTACAGCTAGACTAGAGGTCAGGTCAGTTACAGCTAGACTATAGGTCAGTTACAGCTAGACTATAGGTCAGTTACAGCAAGACTATAGGTCAGGTCAGTTACAGCTAGACTATAGGTCAGTTACAGCTAGACTATAGGTCAGTTACAGCTAGACTATAGGTCAGTTACAGCAGACTATAGGTCAGTTACAGCAAGACTATAGGTCAGTTACAGCTAGACTAGAGCTAGGTCAGGTCAGTTACAGCTAGACTAGAGGTCAGTTACAGCTAGACTATAGGTCAGTTACAGCTAGACTAGAGGTCAGTTACAGCTAGACTAGACTATAGGTCAGGTCAGTTACAGCAAGACTATAGGTCAGGTCGCTAGTTCAGCTAGACAATAGGTCAGTTACAGCTAGACTATAGGTCAGGTCAGTTACAGCAAGACAATAGGTCTGGTCAGTTACAGCTAGACTATAGGTCAGTTACAGCTAGACTAGAGGTCAGTTACAGCTAGACTATAGGTCAGGTCAGTTACAGCAAGACAATAGGTCTGGTCAGTTACAGCTAGACTATAGGTCAGTTACAGCTAGACTATAGGTCAGTTACAGCTAGACTATAGGTCAGTTACAGCTAGACTATAGGTCAGTTACAGCAAGACTATAGGTCAGGTTTCCAGCTAGACTAGAGGTCAGTTACAGCTAGACTATAGGTCAGGTCAGTTACAGCAAGACAATAGGTCTGGTCAGTTACAGCTAGACTATAGGTCAGTTACAGCTAGACTAGAGGTCAGTTACAGCTAGACTATAGGTCAGTTACAGCTAGACTATAGGTCAGTTACAGCAGACTATAGGTCAGGTCGGTTCCAGCTAGACTAGAGGTCAGTTACAGCTAGACTAGAGGTCAGTTACAGCTAGACTATAGGTCAGGTCAGTTACATCTAGACTATAGGTCAGTTACAGCTAGACTAGAGGTCAGTTACAGCTAGACTATAGGTCAGGTCAGTTACAGCTAGACTAGAGGTCAGTTACAGCTAGACTATAGGTCAGTTACAGCTAGACAATAGGTCAGTTACAGCTAGACAATAGGTCAGTTACAGCTAGACTACAGGTCAGGTCAGTTACAGCTAGACTAGAGGTCAGTTACAGCTAGACTAGAGGTCAGTTACAGCTAGACTATAGGTCAGTTACAGCTAGACTAGAGATCAGTTACAGCAAGACTAGAGGTCAGTTACAGCTAGACAATAGGTCAGGTCAGTTACAGCAAGACTATATAGGTCAGGTCAGTTACAGTTAGACTATAGGTCAGGTCAGTTACAGTTAGACTATAGGTCAGTTACAGCTAGACTATAGGTCAGGTCAGTTACAGTTAGACTATAGGTCAGGTCAGTTACAGCTAGACTACAGGTCAGGTCAGTTACAGTTAGACTATAGGTCAGGTCAGTTACAGTTAGACTATAGGTCAGGTCGGTAACAGCTAGATTATAGGTCAGGTCAGTTACAGCTAGAATATAGGTCAGGTCAGTTACAGCTAGACTATAGGTCAGTTACAGCTAGACTATAGGTCAGTTACAGCTAGACTAGAGGTCAGTCAGTTACAGGAAGACTACAGCTAGACTAGAGGTCAGTTACAGCTAGACTAGAGGTCAGTTACAGCTAGACTAGGTCAGTTACAGGTCAGTCAGTTACAGCTAGACTACAGCTAGACTATAGGTCAGGTCAGTTACAGCAAGACTATAGGTCAGGTCAGTGACAGTTGGACTATAGGTCAGTTACAGCTAGACTATAGGTCAGGTCAGTTACAGCTAGACTATAGGTCAGTTACAGCTAGACTAGAGGTCAGTTACAGCTAGACTAGAGGTCAGTTACAGCTAGACTAGAGGTCAGTTACAGCTAGACTAGAGGTCAGTTACAGCTAGACTAGAGGTCAGTTACAGCTAGACTAGAGGTCAGTTACAGCTAGACTATAGGTCAGGTCAGTTACAGTTAGACTATAGGTCAAGTCAGTTACAGCTAGACTATAGGTCAGGTCAGTTACAGCAAGACAATAGGTCTGGTCAGTTACAGCTAGACTATAGGTCAGTTACAGCAGCAGACTAGAGGTCAGTTACAGCTAGACTATAGGTCAGTTACAGCTAGACTATAGGTCAGTTACAGCAAGACTATAGGTCAGGTCGGTTCCAGCTAGACTAGAGGTCAGTTACAGCTAGACTAGAGGTCAGTTACAGCTAGACTATAGGTCAGGTCAGTTACAGTTAGACTATAGGTCAGGTCAGTTACAGCTAGACTATATAGGACAGGTCAGTTACAGTTAGACTATAGGTCAGGTCAGTTACAGTTAGACTATAGGTCAGTTACAGCTAGACTATAGGTCAGTTACAGCTAGACTATAGGTCAGGTCAGTTACAGCTAGACTAGAGGTCAGTTACAGCTAGACTATAGGTCAGTTACAGCTAGACTATAGGTCAGGTCAGTTACAACTAGACAAGGTCAGTCAGTTACAGCAAGACAATAGGTCAGGTCAGTTACAGCAAGACTATAGGTCAGTTACAGCTAGACAATAGGTCAGTTACAGCAAGACAATAGGTCAGGTCAGTTACAGCAAGACTATAGGTCAGTTACAAGACAATAGGTCAGTTACAGCAAGACAATAGGTCAGGTCAGTTACAGCAAGACTATAGGTCAGTTACAGCTAGACAATAGGTCAGTTACAGCAAGACAATAGGTCAGGTCAGTTACAGCAAGACTATAGGTCAGTTACAGCTAGACAATAGGTCAGTTACAGCAAGACAATAGGTCAGTTACAGCAAGACTATAGGTCAGGTCAGTTACAGCTAGACAATAGGTCAGTTACAGCAAGACAATAGGTCAGGTCAGTTACAGCAAGACTATAGGTCAGTTACAGCAAGACTATAGGTCAGTTACAGCTAGACTATAGGTCAGTTACAGCTAGACTATAGGTCAGTTACAGCTAGACTATCAGGTCAGTTACAGCAAGACTATAGGTCAGTTACAGCAAGACTATAGGTCAGTTACAGCAAGACTATAGGTCAGTTACAGCAAGACTAGGTTACAGCAAGACAATAGGTCAGGTCAGTTACAGCAAGACTATAGGTCAGTTACAGCTAGACTATAGGTCAGTTACAGCTAGACTATAGGTCAGTTACAGCTAGACTAGAGGTCAGGTCAGTTACAGCTAGACTATAGGTCAGGTCAGTTACAGCTAGACTATAGGTCAGTTACAGCTAGACAATAGGTCTGGTCAGTTACAGCAAGACTATAGGTCGGGTCAGTTACAGCTAGACAAAAGGTCAGGTCAGTTACAGTTAGACTATAGGTCAGGTCAGTGACAGTTGGACTATAGGTCAGTTACAGCTAGACTATAGGTCAGTTACAGCTAGACTATAGGTCAGTTACAGCAAGACTAGAGGTCAGGTCAGTTACAGCTAGACTAGAGGTCAGGTCAGTTACAGCTAGACAATAGGTCAGTTACAGCTAGACTATAGGTCAGTTACAGCAAGACTATAGGTCAGGTCAGTTACAGCTAGACAATAGGTCAGTTACAGCTAGACTATAGGTCAGTTACAGCTAGACTATAGGTCAGTTACAGCTAGACTATAGGTCAGGTCAGTTACAGCTAGACTATAGGTCAGGTCAGTTACAGCTAGACTAGAGGTCAGTTACAGCTAGACTATAGGTCAGGTCAGTTACAGTTAGACTATAGGTCAGGTTAGTTACAGCTAGACTAGAGGTCAGTTACAGCTAGACTATAGGTCAGGTCAGTTACAGTTAGACTATAGGTCAGGTCAGTTACAGCTAGACTATATAGGACAGGTCAGTTACAGTTAGACTATAGGTCAGGTCAGTTACAGTTAGACTAGACTAGGTCAGGTCAGTTACAGCTAGACTATAGGTCAGTTACAGCTAGACTATAGGTCAGGTCAGTTACAGCTAGACTAGAGGTTAGTTACAGCTAGACTATAGGCCAGTTACAGCTAGACTATAGGTCAGTCTCAGTTACAGTTAGACTGTAGGTCAGGTCAGTTACAGCTAGACTATAGGTCAGGTCAGTTACAGTTAGACTATAGGTCAGGTCAGTTACAGTTAGACTATAGGTCAGGTCAGTTACAGTTAGACTATAGGTCAGGTCAGTTATAGCTAGACTAGAGGTCAGTTACAGTTAGACTATAGGTCAGGTCAGTTACAGTTAGACTATAGGTCAGGTCGGTAACAGCTAGATTATAGGTCAGGTCAGTTACAGCTAGAATATAGGTCAGGTCAGTTACAGCTAGACTGTAGGTCAGATCAGTTACAGCTAGACAATAGGTCTGGTCAGTTAAAGCAGGACTATAGGTCAGGTCAGTTACAGCTAGACAAAAGGTCAGGTCAGTTACAGTTAGACTATAGGTCAGGTCAGTGACAGTTGGACTATAGGTCAGTTACAGCAAGACTATAGGTCAGGTCAGTTACAGCTAGACTAGAGGTCAGGTCAGTTACAGCTAGACTATAGGTCAGTTACAGCTAGACTATAGGTCAGTTACAGCTAGACTAGAGGTCAGGTCAGTTACAGCTAGACAATAGGTCAGTTACAGCTAGACTAGAGGTCAGTTACAGCTAGACTATAGGTCAGTTACAGCTAGACTATAGGTCAGGTCAGTTACAGCTAGACTAGAGGTCAGTTACAGCTAGACTAGAGGTTAGTTACAGCTAGACTATAGGTCAGGTCAGTTACAGCTAGACTATATAGGTCAGGTCAGTTACAGCTAGACTATATAGGTCAGGTCAGTTACAGTTAGACTATAGGTCAGGTCAGTTACAGTTAGACTATAGGTCAGGTCAGTTACAGCAAGACTAGAGGTCAGTTACAGCTAGACTATAGGTCAGGTCAGTTACAGTTAGACTATAGGTCAGGTCAGTTACAGCAAGACTAGAGGTCAGTTACAGCTAGACTAGGTCACAGCTAGACTAGGTCAGGTCAGTTACAGCTAGACTAGAGGTCAGTTACAGCTAGACTATAGGTCAGGTCAGTTACAGCTAGACTATAGGTCAGGTCAGTTACAGCTAGACTATATAGGTCAGGTCAATTACAGTTAGACTATAGGTCAGGTCAGTTACAGTTAGACTATAGGTCAGGTCAGTTACAGCAAGACTAGACTATAGGTCAGGTCAGTTACAGCTAGACTATAGGTCAGGTCAGTTACAGTTAGACTAGAGGTCAGTTACAGCTAGACTATAGGTCAGGTCAGTTACAGTTAGACTATAGGTCAGGTCAGTTACAGCAAGACTAGAGGTCAGGTTACAGTTAGACTATAGGTCAGGTCAGTTACAGCTAGACAATAGGTCAGTTACAGCTAGACTATAGGTCAGTTACAGCAAGACTATAGGTCAGGTCAGTGACAGTTGGACTATAGGTCAGTTACAGCAAGACTAGAGGTCAGGTCAGTTACAGCTAGACTAGAGGTCAGGTCAGTTACAGCTAGACAATAGGTCAGTTACAGCAAGACTATAGGTCAGTTACAGCAAGACTATAGGTCAGGTCAGTTACAGCTAGACAATAGGTCAGTTACAGCTAGACTATAGGTCAGTTACAGCAAGACTATAGGTCAGGTCAGTTACAGCAAGACTATAGATCAGGCCAGTTACAGCAAGACTATAGGTCAGTTACAGCTAGACTATAGATCAGGTCAGTTACAGCTAGACTAAAGGTCAGGTACAGCTAGACTAAAGGACTAAAGGTCAGGTACAGCTAGACTATAGGTTAGGTCAGTTCCAGCTAGACTATAGGTTAGGTCAGTTCCAGCTAGACTATAGGTTAGGTCAGTTCCAGCTAGACTATAGGTTAGGTCAGTTCCAGCTAGACTATAGGTTAGGTCAGTTCCAGCTAGACTATAGGTTAGGTCAGCTACAGTTAGACTATAGGTCAGGTCAGTTACAGCTAGACTATAGGTCAGTTGCAGCAAGACTAGAGGTCAGGTCATTTAAGTTAGACTATAGGTCAGGTCAGTTAAAGCTAGACTACAGGTCAGGTCAGTTACAGTTAGACTATAGGTCAGGTCAGTTACAGTTAGACTATAGGTCAGGTCAGTTACAGTTAGACTATAGGTCAGTTACAGCTAGACAATAGGTCAGTTACAGCAAGACTAGAGGTCAGGTAATTTACAGTTAGACTATAGGTCAGGTCAGTTACAGCTAGACTGTAGGTCAGATCAGTTACAGCTAGACTATAGGTCAGTTACAACTAGACTATAGGTCAGGTCAGTTACAGCTAGACTATAGGTCAGTTACAGCTACACTATAGGTTAGGTCAGTTCCAGCTAGACTATAGGTCAGGTCAGTTACAGCTAGACTAAAGGTCAGGTAGGTTACAGCTTGACTATAGGTCAGGTCAGTTACAGCTAGACAATAGGTCAGTTACAGCAAGACTATAGGTCAGTTACAGCAAGGCTATAGGTCAGTTACAGCTAGGCTATAGGTCAGTTACAGCTAGGCTATAGGTCAGTTACAGTTAGACTATAGGTCAGGTCAGTTACAGCTAGACAATAGGTCAGTTACAGCAAGACTATAGGTCAGGTCAGTTACAGCTAGACAATAGGTCAGTTACAGCTAGACTATAGGTCAGTTACAGCAAGGCTATAGGTCAGTTACAGCTAGACTGTGGGTCAGGTCAGTTACAGCTAGACTATAGGTCAGGTCAGTTACAGCCAGACTATAGGTCAGGTCAGTTACAGCAAGACTATAGGTCAGTTACAGCTAGACTATAGGTCAGGTCAGTTACAGCTAGACAATAGGTCAGTTACAGCAAGGCTATAGGTCAGTTACAGCTAGGCTCTCGGTCAGTTAAAGTTAGACTATAGGTCAGTTACAGCTAGGCTATAGGTCAGTTACAACTAGACTAGAGGTCAGGTCAGTTACAGCTAGACTATAGGTCAGTTACAGCTAGACTATAGGTCAGGTCAGTTACAGCTAGACTAAAGTTCAGGTAGGTTAAAGCTAGACAATAGGTCAGTTACAGCAAGACTATAGGTCAGGTCATTTACAGCTAGACAATAGGTCAGTTACAGCTAGACTATAGGTCAGTTACAGCAAGACTATAGGTCAGGTCAGTAACAGCAAGACTATAGATCAGGTCAGTTACAGCAAGACTATAGGTCAGTTACAGCTAGACTATAGGTCAGGTCAGTTACAGCTAGACTATAGGTCAGGTCAGTTACAGCTAGACAATATGTCAGTTACAGCAAGGCTATAGGTCAGTTACAGCTAGGCTATAGGTCAGTTACAGTTAGACTATAGGTCAGGTCAGTAACAGCAAGACTATAGGTCAGGTCAGTTACAGCTAGACAATAGGTCAGTTACAGCTAGACTATAGGTCAGTTACAGCTAAACAATAGGTCAGTTACAGCTAGGCTATAGGTCAGTTACAGCTAGACTATAGGTCAGTTACAGCTAGACTATATGTCTGGTCAGTTACAGCTAGACTATAGGTCAGGTCAGTTACAGCTAGACTATAGGTCAGGTCAGTTACAGCTAGACTATAGGTCTGGTCAGTTACAGCTAGACTAGAGGTCAGGTCAGTTACAGCTAGACCAAAGGTCAGGTACAGCTAGACTATAGGTCAGGTCAGTTACAGCTAGACTATAGGTCAGTTACAGCTAGACTAAAGGTCAGGTACAGCTACACTATAGGTTAGGTCAGTTCCAGCTAGACTATAGGTCTGGTCAGTTACAGCTAGACTAGAGGTCAGGTCAGTTACAGCTAGACCAAAGGTCAGGTACAGCTACACTATAGGTTAGGTCAGTTCCAGCTAGACTAGAGGTCAGGTCAGTTACAGCTAGGCTAGAGGTCAGGTACAGCTACACTATAGGTCAGGTCAGTTACAGCTAGACGAAAGGTCAGGTACAGCTACACTATAGGTTAGGTCAGTTCCAGCTAGACTAGAGGTCAGGTCAGTTCCAGCTAGACCAAAGGTCAGGTACAGCTACACTAGAGGTCAGGTCAGTTACAGCTAGACCAAAGGTCAGGTACAGCTACACTATAGGTTAGGTCAGTTCCAGCTAGACTAGAGGTCAGGTCAGTTACAGCTAGACTAGAGGTCAGGTCAGTTACAGCTAGACTAAAGGTCAGGTACAGCTACACTATAGGTTAGGTCAGTTCCAGCTAGACTATAGGTCTGGTCAGTTACAGCTAGACTAGAGGTCAGGTCAGGTACAGCTAGACTATAGGTCTGGTCAGTTACAGCTAGACTAGAGGTCAGGTCAGTTACAGCTAGACCAAAGGTCAGGTACAGCTAGACTATAGGTCAGGTCAGTTACAGCTAGACTATAGGTCAGTTCCAGCTAGACTATAGGTCAGGTCAGTTACAGCTAGACTAAAGGTCAGGTCAGTTACAGCTAGACTATAGGTCAGTTACAGCAAGACTATAGGTCAGTTACAGCAAGGCTATAGGTCAGTTACAGCTAGGCTATAGGTCAGTTACAGTTAGACTATAGGTCAGGTCAGTTGCAGCTAGACAATAGGTCAGTTACAGCAAGACTATAGGTCAGGTCAGTTACAGCTAGACAATAGGTCAGTTACAGCTAGACAATAGGTCAGTTACAGCAAGACTATAGGTCAGTTACAGCAAGACTATAGGTCAGGTCAGTTACAGCTAGACTATAGTTCAGGTCAGTTACAGCAAGACTATAGGTCAGGTCAGTTACAGCAAGACTATAGGTCAGTTACAGCTAGACTATAGGTCAGGTCAGTTAGAGCTAGACAATAGGTCAGTTACAGCAAGACTATAGGTCAGTTACAGCAAGGCTATAGGTCAGTTACAGCTAGGCTATAGGTCAGTTACAGTCAGACTATAGGTCAGGTCAGTTACAGCTAGACAATAGGTCAGTTACAGCAAGACTATAGGTCAGTTACAGCAAGACTATAGATCAGGTCAGTTACAGCAAGACTATAGATCAGGTCAGTTACAGCAAGACTATAGGTCAGTTACAGTTAGAGAATAGGTCAGGTCAGTTACAGCTAGACAATAGGGCAGTTACAGCAAGACTATAGGTCAGGTACAGCTAGACTATAGGTTAGGTCAGTTCCAGCTAGACTATAGGTTAGGTCAGTTCCAGCTAGATTATAGGTTAGGTCAGTTCCAGCTAGACTATAGGTCAGGTCAGTTACAGCTAGACAATATGTCAGTTACAGCAAGACTATAGGTCAGTTACAGCAAGGCTATAGGTCAGTTACAGCTAGGCTATAGGTCAGTTACAGTTAGACTATAGGTCAGGTCAGTTACAGCTAGACTATAGGTCAGTTACAGCTAGACTATAGGTCAGTTACAGCAAGACTATAGGTCAGTTACAGCAAGACTATAGGTCAGGTCAGTTACAGCTAGACAATAGGTCAGTTACAGCTAGACTATAGGTCAGTTACAGTTAGACAATAGGTCAGGTCAGTTACAGCTAGACAATAGGTCAGTTACAGTAAGACAATAGGTCAGGTCAGTTACAGCTAGACGATAGGTCAGTTTCAGCAAGACTATAGATCAGGTCAGTTACAGCAAGACTATAGGTCAGTTACAGCAAGACTATAGATCAGGTCAGTTACAGCTAGACTATAGGTCAGTTACAGCTAGACTATAGGTCAGTTACAGCTAGACTAGAGGTCAGGTCAGTTACAGCTAGACTATAGGTCTGGTCAGTTACAGCTAGACTAGAGGTCAGGTCAGTTACAGCTAGACCAAAGGTCAGGTACAGCTAGACTATAGGTCAGGTCAGTTACAGCTAGACTATAGGTCAGTTCCAGCTAGACTATAGGTCAGGTCAGTTACAGCTAGACTAAAGGTCAGGTCAGTTACAGCTAGACTATAGGTCAGTTACAGCAAGACTATAGGTCAGTTACAGCAAGGCTATAGGTCAGTTACAGCTAGGCTATAGGTCAGTTACAGTTAGACTATAGGTCAGGTCAGTTGCAGCTAGACAATAGGTCAGTTACAGCAAGACTATAGGTCAGGTCAGTTACAGCTAGACTATAGGTCAGTTACAGCTAGACTATAGGTCAGTTACAGCTAGACTATAGGTCAGTTACAGCTAGACTATAGGTCAGGTCAGTTACAGCTAGACTATAGTTCAGGTCAGTTACAGCAAGACTATAGGTCAGGTCAGTTACAGCAAGACTATAGGTCAGTTACAGCTAGACTATAGGTCAGGTCAGTTACAGCTAGACAATATGTCAGTTACAGCAAGACTATAGGTCAGTTACAGCAAGGCTATAGGTCAGTTACAGCTAGGCTATAGGTCAGTTACAGTTAGACTATAGGTCAGGTCAGTTACAGCTAGACAATAGGTCAGTTACAGCAAGACTATAGGTCAGTTACAGCAAGACTATAGGTCAGGTCAGTTACAGCTAGACTATAGTTCAGGTCAGTTACAGCAAGACTATAGGTCAGTTACAGCAAGACTATAGATCAGGTCAGTTACAGCTAGACTATAGGTCAGTTACAGCAAGACTAAAGGTCAGGTACAGCTAGACTATAGGTTAGGTCAGTTCCAGCTAGACTATAGGTTAGGTCAGTTCAGCTAGATTATAGGTTAGGTCAGTTCCAGCTAGACTATAGGTCAGGTCAGTTACAGCTAGACAATATGTCAGTTACAGCAAGACTATAGGTCAGTTACAGCAAGGCTATAGGTCAGTTACAGCTAGGCTATAGGTCAGTTACAGTTAGACTATAGGTCAGGTCAGTTACAGCTAGACTATAGGTCAGTTACAGCTAGACTATAGGTCAGTTACAGCTAGACTATAGGTCAGTTACAGCTAGACTATAGGTCAGGTCAGTTACAGCTAGACAATAGGTCAGTTACAGCTAGACTATAGGTCAGTTACAGTTAGACAATAGGTCAGGTCAGTTACAGCTAGACAATAGGTCAGTTACAGTAAGACAATAGGTCAGGTCAGTTACAGCTAGACGATAGGTCAGTTTCAGCAAGACTATAGGTCAGGTCAGTTACAGCTAGACGATAGGTCAGTTTCAGCAAGACTATAGATCAGGTCAGTTACAGCTAGACTATAGGTCAGTTACAGCTAGACAATAGGTCAGTTACAGCTAGACTAGAGGTCAGGTCAGTTACAGTTAGACTATAGGTCAGGTCAGTTACAGCTAGACTATAGATCAGGTCAGTTACAGCTAGACTATAGGTCAGGTCAGTTACAGCTAGACTATAGGTCAGGTCAGTTACAGCTAGACAACAGGCCAGGTCGGTAACAGCTAGATTATTAGATTATCGGTCAGGTCAGTTACAGCTAGACAACAGGCCAGGTCGGTAACAGCTAGACTAAAGGTCAGGTACAGCTAGACTATATGTCAGGTCAGTTACAGCTAGACTATAGGTCAGGTACAGCTAGACTATAGGTTAGGTCAGTTCCAGCTAGACTATAGGTTAGGTCAGTTCCAGCTAGACTATAGGTTAGGTCAGTTCCAGCTAGACTATAGGTCTGGTCAGTTACAGCAAGACTATAGGTCAGGTCAGTTCCAGCTAGACTATAGGTTAGGTCAGTTAAAGCTAGACAATAGGTCAGTTACAGCTAGACAATAGGTCAGTTACAGCAAGACTAGAGGTCAGGTAATTTACAGTTAGACTATAGGTCAGGTCAGTTACAGCTAGACTGTAGGTCAGATCAGTTACAGCTAGACAATATGTCAGTTACAGCTATGCTATAGGTCAGTTACAGTTAGACTATAGGTCAGGTCAGTTACAGCAAGACTATAGGTCAGGTCAGTTACAGCTAGACAATAGGTCAGTTACAGCTAGACTATAGGTCAGGTCAGTTACAGCTAGACTATAGGTCAGGTCAGTTACAGCTAGACAATATGTCAGTTACAGCTATGCTATAGGTCAGTTACAGTTAGACTATAGGTCAGGTCAGTTACAGCAAGACTATAGGTCAGGTCAGTTACAGCTAGACAATAGGTCAGTTACAGCTAGACTATAGGTCAGTTACAGCTAGACAATAGGTCAGTTACAGCTAGGCTATAGGTCAGTTACAGCTAGACTATAGGTCAGTTACAGCTAGACTATATGTCTGGTCAGTTACAGCTAGACTATAGGTCAGGTCAGTTACAGCTAGACTATAGGTCAGGTCAGTTACAGCTAGACTAGAGGTCAGGTCAGTTACAGCTAGACCAAAGGTCAGGTACAGCTAGACTATAGGTCAGGTCAGTTACAGCTAGACTATAGGTCAGTTACAGCTAGACTAAAGGTCAGGTACAGCTACACTATAGGTTAGGTCAGTTACAGCAAGACTATAGGTCAGGTCAGTTACAGCAAGACTATAGGTCAGTTACAGCTAGACTATAGGTCAGGTCAGTTACAGCTAGACAATATGTCAGTTACAGCAAGACTATAGGTCAGTTACAGCAAGACTATAGGTCAGGTCAGTTACAGCTAGACAATAGGTCAGTTACAGCAAGACTATAGGTCAGTTACAGCAAGGCTATAGGTCAGTTACAGCTAGGCTATAGGTCAGTTACAGCTAGGCTATAGGTCAGTTACAGTTAGACTATAGGTCAGGTCAGTTACAGCTAGACAATAGGTCAGTTACAGCAAGACTATAGGTCAGTTACAGCAAGACTATAGGTCAGGTCAGTTACAGCTAGACTATAGGTCAGGTCAGTTACAGCTAGACTATAGGTCAGGTCAGTTACAGCCAGACTATAGGTCAGGTCAGTTACAGCAAGGCTATAGGTCAGTTACAGCTAGGCTATAGGTCAGGTCAGTTACAGCTAGACAATAGGTCAGTTACAGCAAGACTATAGGTCAGTTACAGCAAGACTATAGGTCAGGTCAGTTACAGCTAGACTATAGTTCAGGTCAGTTACAGCAAGACTATAGGTCAGGTCAGTTACAGCAAGACTATAGGTCAGTTACAGCTAGACTATAGGTCAGGTCAGTTACAGCTAGACAATAGGTCAGTTACAGCTAGACTATAGGTCAGTTACAGCAAGACTATAGTTCAGGTCAGTTACAGCAAGACTATAGATCAGGTCAGTTACAGGAAGGCTATAGGTCAGTTACAGCTAGACTATAGATCAGGTCAGTTACAGCTAGACTAAAGGTCAGGTACAGCTAGACCATAGGTCAGGTCAGTTACAGCTAGACTATAGGTCAGTTACAGCTAGACTAAAGGTCAGGTACAGCTAGACTATAGGTTAGGTCAGTTCCAGCTAGACTATAGGTTAGGTCAGTTCCAGCTAGATTATAGGTCAGGTCAGTTCCAGCTAGACTATAGGTCAGGTCAGTTACAGCTAGACAATATGTCAGTTAGAGCAAGACTATAGGTCAGTTACAGCTAGGCTATAGGTCAGTTACAGTTAGACTATAGGTCAGGTCAGTTACAGCTAGACTATAGGTCAGTTACAGCTAGACTATAGGTCAGTTACAGCAAGACTATAGGTCAGTTACAGCAAGACTATAGGTCAAGTCAGTTACAGCTAGACTATAGGTCAGGTCAGTTACAGCAAGACTATAGGTCAGGTCAGTTACAGCTAGACAATAGGTCAGTTACAGCTAGACTATAGGTCAGTTACAGTTAGACAATAGGTCAGGTCAGTTACAGCTAGACAATAGGTCAGTTACAGTAAGACAATAGGTCAGGTCAGTTACAGCTAGACGATAGGTCAGTTTCAGCAAGACTATAGATCAGGTCAGTTACAGCAAGACTATAGGTCAGTTACAGCAAGACTATAGACCAGGTCAGTTACAGCTAGACTATAGGTCAGTTACAGCTAGACAATAGGTCAGTTACAGCTAGACTAGAGGTCAGGTCAGTTCCAGCTAGACTATAGGTTAGGTCAGTTCCAGCTAGACTATAGGTTAGGTCAGTTCCAGCTAGACTATAGGTTAGGTCAGCTACAGTTAGACTATAGGTCAGGTCAGTTACAGCTAGACTATAGGTCAGTTACAGCTAGACTAAAGGTCAGGTACAGCTAGACTATAGGTTAGGTCAGTTCCAGCTAGACTATAGGTTAGGTCAGTTCCAGCTAGACTATAGGTTAGGTCAGTTCCAGCTAGACTACAGGTTAGGTCAGTTCCAGCTAGACTATAGGTTAGGTCAGTTCCAGCTAGACTATAGGTTAGGTCAGTATCAGCAAGACTATAGGTTAGGTCAGTTCCAGCTAGACTATAGGTTAGGTCAGCTACAGTTAGACTATAGGTCAGGTCAGTTACAGCTAGACTATAGGTCAGGTCAGTTACAGCTAGACTATAGGTCAGGTCAGTTACAGCAAGACTATAGGTCAGGTCAGTTACAGCAAGACTATAGGTATGGTCAGTTACAGCTAGACTAGAGGTCAGGTCAGTTACAGCTAGACTAGAGGTCAGGTCAGTTACAGCTGGACAATAGGTCAGGTCAATTACAGCTAGACTATAGGTCAGGTCAGTTACAGCAAGACTATAGATCAGGTCAGTTACAGCAAGACTATAGGTATGGTCAGTTACAGCTAGACTATAGGTCTGGTCAGTTACAGCTAGACTAGAGGTCAGGTCAGTTACAGCTAGACTAGAGGTCAGGTCAGTTACAGCTGGACAATAGGTCAGGTCAATTACAGCTAGACTATAGGTCAGTTACAGCTAGACAATAGGTCGGTTACAGCTACACTACAGGTCAGTTATAGGTAGACTATAGGTCAGGTCAGTTACAGCTAGACTATAGGTCAGGTCAGTTACAGCTAGACTATAGGTCAGTTACAGCTAGACAATAGGTCAGGTCAGTTACAGCTAGACTATAGGTCAGGTCAGTTACAGCTAGACTATAGGTCAGGTCAGTTACAGCTAGACTATAGGTCAGTTACAGCTAGACTATAGATCAGGTCAGTTACAGTAAGACTATAGGTCAGGTCAGTTACAGCTAGACTATAGATCAGGTCAGTTACAGTAAGACTATAGGTCAGGTCAGTTACAGCAAGACTATAGATCAGGTCAGTTACAGCAAGACTATAGGTATGGTCAGTTACAGCTAGACTATAGATCAGGTCAGTTACAGCAAGACTATAGGTCTGGTCAGTTACAGCTAGACTATAGGTCAGGTCAGTTACAGCTAGACTAGAGGTCAGGTCAGTTACAGCTAGACTATAGGTCAGGTCAGTTACAGCTAGACTATAGGTCAGGTCAGTTACAGCTAGACTATAGGTCAGTTACAGCTAGACTATAGGTCAGGTCAGTTACAGCAAGACTACAGATCAGGTCAGTTACAGCAAGACTATAGGTATGGTCAGTTACAGCTAGACTATAGATCAGGTCAGTTACAGCAAGACTATAGATCAGGTCAGTTACAGCAAGACTATAGGTATGGTCAGTTACAGCTAGACTAGAGGTCAGGTCAGTTACAGCTAGACAATAGGTCGGTTACAGCTACACTACAGGTCAATTATAGGTAGACTATAGGTCAGGCCAGTTACAGCAAGACTATAGATCAGGTCAGTTACAGCAAGACTATAGGTATGGTCAGTTACAGCTAGACTATAGATCAGGTCAGTTACAGCAAGACTATAGGTATGGTCAGTTACAGCTAGACTAGAGGTCAGGTCAGTTACAGCTAGACTAGAGGTCAGGTCAGTTACAGCTAGACTAGAGGTCAGTTACAGCTAGACAATATGTCAGGTCAGTTACAGTAAGACTATAGGTCAGGTCAGTTACAGCAAGACTATAGATCAGGTCAGTTACAGCAAGACTATAGGTCTGGTCAGTTACAGCTAGACTAGAGGTCAGGTCAGTTACAGCTAGACTAGAGGTCAGGTCAGTTACAGCTGGACAATAGGTCAGGTCAATTACAGCTAGACAATAGGTCGGTTACAGCTACACTACAGGTCAGTTATAGGTAGAATATAGGTCAGGTCAGTTACAGCTAGACTATAGGTCAGGTCAGTTACAGCTAGACTATAGGTCAGTTACAGCTAGACAATAGGTCAGGTCAGTTACAGCTAGACTATAGGTCAGGTCAGTTACAGCTAGACTATAGGTCAGGTCAGTTACAGCTAGACTATAGGTCAGTTACAGCTAGACTATAGGTCAGGTCAGTTACAGCTAGACTATAGGTCAGTTACAGCTAGACTATAGGTCGGGTCAGTTACAGCAAGACTATAGGTCAGTTACAGCTAGACTATAGGTCAGGTCAGTTACAGCTAGACAATAGGTCAGTTACAGCTAGACTATAGGTCAGGTCAGTTACAGCTAGACTATAGGTCAGTTACAGCTAGACTATAGGTCGGGTCAGTTACAGCAAGACTATAGGTCAGTTACAGCAAGACTATAGATCAGGTCAGTTACAGCAAGACTATAGATCAGGTCAGTTACAGCAAGACTATAGGTCAGGTCAGTTACAGCAAGACTATAGGTCAGGTCAGTTACAGCAAGACTATAGGTCAGGTCAGTTACAGCTAGACTATAGGTCTGGTCAGTTACAGCTAGACTATAGGTCAGGTCAGTTACAGCAAGACTATAGGTCAGGTCAGTTACAGCAAGACTATAGATCAGGTCAGTTACAGCAAGACTATAGGTCTGGTCAGTTACAGCTAGACTAGAGGTCAGGTCAGTTACAGCTAGACTATAGGTCAGGTCAGTTACAGCTAGACTATAGGTCAGTTACAGCAAGACTATAGGTCAGTTACAGCAAGACTATAGGTCAGGTCAGTTACAGCTAGACTATAGGTCAGTTACAGCAAGACTATAGATCAGGTCAGTTACAGCAAGACTATAGATCAGGTCAGTTACAGCAAGACTATAGGTCAGGTCAGTTACAGCAAGACTATAGGTCAGGTCAGTTACAGCAAGACTATAGGTCTGGTCAGTTACAGCTAGACTATAGGTCTGGTCAGTTACAGCTAGACTATAGGTCAGGTCAGTTACAGCAAGACTATAGGTCAGGTCAGTTACAGCTAGACTATAGGTCAGGTCAGTTACAGCTAGACTATAGGTCAGGTCAGTTACAGCTAGACTATAGGTCGGGTCAGTTACAGCAAGACTATAGGTCAGTTACAGCAAGACTATAGATCAGGTCAGTTACAGCTGGACTATAGGTCAGGTCAGTTACAGCTAGACTATAGGTCAGTTACAGCTAGACAATAGGTCAGGTCAGTTACAGCTAGACTATAGGTCAGGTCAGTTACAGCTAGACTATAGGTCAGGTCAGTTACAGCTAGACTATAGGTCAGTTACAGCTAGACTATAGGTCAGGTCAGTTACAGCTAGACTATAGGTCAGTTACAGCTAGACTATAGGTCAGGTCAGTTACAGCAAGACTATAGGTCAGGTCAGTTGCAGCAAGACTATAGGTCAGGTCAGTTACAGCAAGACTATAGGTCAGGTCAGTTACAGCAAGACTATAGATCAGGTCAGTTACAGCAAGACTATAGGTCTGGTCAGTTACAGCTAGACTAGAGGTCAGGTCAGTTACAGCTAGACTAGAGGTCAGGTCAGTTACAGCTGGACAATAGGTCAGGTCAATTACAGCTAGACTATAGGTCAGTTACAGCTAGACAATAGGTCGGTTACAGCTACATTACAGGTCAGTTATAGGTAGACTATAGGTCAGGTCAGTTACAGCTAGACTATAGGTCAGGTCAGTTACAGCTAGACTATAGGTCAGTTACAGCTAGACAATAGGTCAGGTCAGTTACAGCTAGACTATAGGTCAGGTCAGTTACAGCTAGACTATAGGTCAGGTCAGTTACAGCTAGACTATAGGTCAGTTACAGCTAGACTATAGGTCAGGTCAGTTACAGCTAGACTATAGGTCAGTTACAGCTAGACTATAGGTCGGGTCAGTTACAGCAAGACTATAGGTCAGTTACAGCTAGACTATAGGTCAGGTCAGTTACAGCTAGACAATAGGTCAGTTACAGCTAGACTATAGGTCAGGTCAGTTACAGCTAGACTATAGGTCAGTTACAGCTAGACTATAGGTCGGTCAGTTACAGCAAGACTATAGGTCAGTTACAGCAAGACTATAGGTCAGGTCAGTTACAGCAAGACTATAGATCAGGTCAGTTACAGCAAGACTATAGGTCAGGTCAGTTACAGCTAGACTATAGGTCAGGTCAGTTACAGCAAGACTATAGGTCAGGTCATGTAACTGACCTGAACTATAGTCTTGCTGTAGCTAGACAATATGTCAGGTCAGTTACAGTAAGACTATAGGTCAGGTCAGTTACAGCAAGACTATAGATCAGGTCAGTTACAGCAAGACTATAGGTCTGGTCAGTTACAGCTAGACTAGAGGTCAGGTCAGTTACAGCTAGACTATAGGTCAGTTACAGCTAGACTATAGGTCGGGTCAGTTACAGCTAGACTATAGGTCAGGTCAGTTACAGCTAGACTATAGGTCAGTTACAGCTAGACTATAGGTCAGGTCAGTTACAGCTAGACTATAGGTCAGGTCAGTTACAGCTAGACTATAGGTCAGTTACAGCTAGACTATAGGTCAGGTCAGTTACAGCTAGACTATAGGTCAGTTACAGCTAGACTATAGGTCGGGTCAGTTACAGCAAGACTATAGGTCAGTTACAGCTAGACTATAGGTCAGGTCAGTTACAGCTAGACAATAGGTCAGTTACAGCTAGACTATAGGTCAGGTCAGTTACAGCTAGACAATAGGTCAGTTACAGCTAGACTATAGGTCAGGTCAGTTACAGCTAGACTATAGGTCAGTTACAGCTAGACTATAGGTCAGTTACAGCTAGACTATAGGTCAGTTACAGCTAGACTATAGGTCAGGTCAGTTACAGCTAGACAATAGGTCAGTTACAGCTAGACTATAGGTCAGTTACAGTTAGACAATAGGTCAGGTCAGTTACAGCTAGACAATAGGTCAGTTACAGTAAGACAATAGGTCAGGTCAGTTACAGCTAGACGATAGGTCAGTTTCAGCAAGACTATAGATCAGGTCAGTTACAGCAAGACTATAGGTCAGTTACAGCAAGACTATAGATCAGGTCAGTTACAGCTAGACTATAGGTCAGTTACAGCTAGACAATAGGTCAGTTACAGCTAGACTAGAGGTCAGGTCAGTTACAGTTAGACTAAAGGTCAGTTACAGCAAGACTATAGGTCAGGTCAGTTACAGCAAGACTATAGGTCAGGTCAGTTACAGCAAGACTATAGTTCAGGTCAGTTACAGCAAGACTATAGGTCTGGTCAGTTACAGCTAGACTATAGGTCTGGTCAGTTACAGCTAGACTATAGGTCAGGTCAGTTACAGCAAGACTATAGGTCAGGTCATGTAACTGACCTGAACTTTAGTCTTGCTGTAGCTAGACAATATGTCAGGTCAGTTACAGTAAGACTATAGGTCAGGTCAGTTACAGCTAGACTATAGATCAGGTCAGTTACAGCTAGACTATAGGTCAGGTCAGTTACAGCTAGACAACAGGCCAGGTCGGTAACAGCTAGACTAAAGGTCAGGTACAGCTAGACTATATGTCAGGTCAGTTACAGCTAGACTATAGGTCAGTTACAGCTAGACTAGAGGTCAGGTACAGCTAGACTATAGGTCAGGTCAGTTACAGCTAGACTATAGGCCAGGTCAGTTACAGCTAGACAATAGGTCTGGTCAGTTACAGCTAGACTATAGGTAAGTTACAGCTAGACTATAGGTCAGTTACAGCTAGACTATAGGTCAGTTACAGCTAGACTATAGGTCAGTTACAGCTAGACTATAGATCAGTTACAGCTAGACTATAGGTCAGTTACAGCTAGACTGTAGGTCAATTACAGCTAGACTATAGGTCAGTTACAGCAAGACTGTAGGTCAGTTCCAGCTAGACTATAGGTTAGTTACAGCTAGACTATAGGTCAGTTACAGCTAGACTATAGGTCAGTTCCAGCTAGACTATAGGTCAGTTACAGCTAGACAATAGGTCAGTTACAGCTAGACAATAGGTCAGTTCCAGCTAGACTATAGGTCAGGTCAGTTACAGCTAGACAATAGGTCAGTTACAGCTAGACTATAGGTCAGTTACAGCTAGACTATAGGTCAGGTCAGTTACAGCTAGACAATAGGTCAGTTACAGCTAGACTATAGGTCAGTTACAGTTAGACAATAGGTCAGGTCAGTTACAGCTAGACAATAGGTCAGTTACAGTAAGACAATAGGTCAGGTCAGTTACAGCTAGACGATAGGTCAGTTTCAGCAAGACTATAGATCAGGTCAGTTACAGCTAGACTATAGGTCAGTTACAGCTAGACAATAGGTCAGTTACAGCTAGACTAGAGGTCAGTTACAGCTAGACAATAGGTCAGTTACAGCTAGACTAGAGGTCAGGTCAGTTACAGTTAGACTAAAGGTCAGGTACAGCTAGACTATATGTCAGGTCAGTTACAGCTAGACAATAGGTCAGTTACAGCTAGACTATAGGTCAGTTACAGCAAGACTATAGGTCTGGTCAGTTACAGCTAGACTATAGGTCTGGTCAGTTACAGCTAGACTATAGGTCAGGTCAGTTACAGCAAGACTATAGGTCAGGTCATGTAACTGACCTGAACTATAGTCTTGCTGTAGCTAGACAATATGTCAGGTCAGTTACAGTAAGACTATAGGTCAGGTCAGTTACAGCTAGACTATAGATCAGGTCAGTTACAGCTAGACTATAGGTCAGGTCAGTTACAGCTAGACAACAGGCCAGGTCGGTAACAGCTAGACTAAAGGTCAGGTACAGCTAGACTATATGTCAGGTCAGTTACAGCTAGACTATAGGTCAGTTACAGCTAGACTAGAGGTCAGGTACAGCTAGACTATAGGTTAGGTCAGTTCCAGCTAGACTATAGGTCAGTTCCAGCTAGACTATAGGTCAGTTCCAGCTAGACTATAGGTCAGTTACAGCTAGACTATAGGTCAGTTACAGCTAGACTATAGGTCAGTTACAGCTAGACTATAGGTCAGTTACAGCAAGACTATAGGTCAGTTACAGCTAGACTATAGGTCAGGTCAGTTCCAGCTAGACTATAGGTCAGTTACAGCTAGACTATAGGTCAGTTACAGCTAGACTATAGGTCAGTTACAGCTAGACTATAGGTCAGTTACAGCTAGACTATAGGTCAGTTACAGCTAGACAATAGGTCAGTTACAGCTAGACTATAGGTCAGGTCAGTTACAGCTAGACTATAGGTCAGTTACAGTTAGCCTATAGGTCAGGTCAGTTACAGCTAGACTATAGGTCAGTTACAGCTAGACTATAGGTCAGTTACAGCTAGACTATAGGTCAGTTACAGCTAGACTATAGGTCAGGTCAGTTACAGCTAGACAATAGGTCAGTTACAGCTAGACTATAGGTCAGTTACAGTTAGACAATAGGTCAGGTCAGTTACAGCTAGACAATAGGTCAGTTACAGTAAGACAATAGGTCAGGTCAGTTACAGCTAGACGATAGGTCAGTTTCAGCAAGACTATAGATCAGGTCAGTTACAGCAAGACTATAGGTCAGTTACAGCTAGACTATAGATCAGGTCAGTTACAGCTAGACTATAGGTCAGGTCAGTTACAGCTAGACTATAGGTCAGTTACAGCTAGACAACAGGCCAGGTCGGTAACAGCTAGACTAAAGGTCAGGTACAGCTAGACTATATGTCAGGTCAGTTACAGCTAGACAATAGGTCAGTTACAGCTAGACTAGAGGTCAGGTCAGTTACAGCAAGACTATAGGTCTGGTCAGTTACAGCTAGACTATAGGTCTGGTCAGTTACAGCTAGACTATAGGTCAGGTCAGTTACAGCAAGACTATAGGTCAGGTCATGTAACTGACCTGAACTATAGTCTTGCTGTAGCTAGACAATATGTCAGGTCAGTTACAGTAAGACTATAGGTCAGGTCAGTTACAGCAAGACTATAGATCAGGTCAGTTACAGCAAGACTATAGGTCTGGTCAGTTACAGCTAGACAACAGGCCAGGTCGGTAACAGCTAGACTAAAGGTCAGGTACAGCTAGACTATATGTCAGGTCAGTTACAGCTAGACTATAGGTCAGTTACAGCTAGACTAGAGGTCAGGTACAGCTAGACTATAGGTTAGGTCAGTTCCAGCTAGACTATAGGTCAGTTCCAGCTAGACTATAGGTCAGTTACAGCTAGACTATAGGTCAGTTACAGCTAGACTGTAGGTCAATTACAGCTAGACTATAGGTCAGTTACAGCAAGACTGTAGGTCAGTTCCAGCTAGACTATAGGTCAGTTACAGCAAGACTATAGGTCAGTTACAGCTAGACTGTAGGTCAATTACAGCTAGACTATAGGTCAGTTACAGCAAGACTATAGGTCAGTTCCAGCTAGACTATAGGTCAGGTCAGTTACAGCTAGACTATAGGTCAGTTACAGCTAGACAATAGGTCAGTTCCAGCTAGACTATAGGTCAGGTCAGTTACAGCTAGACAATAGGTCAGTTACAGCTAGACAATAGGTCAGTTCCAGCTAGACTATAGGTCAGGTCAGTTACAGCTAGACTATAGGTCAGTTACAGCTAGACTATAGGTCAGTTACAGCTAGACTATAGGTCAGGTCAGTTACAGCTAGACAATAGGTCAGTTACAGCTAGACTATAGGTCAGTTACAGTTAGACAATAGGTCAGGTCAGTTACAGCTAGACTATAGGTCAGTTACAGTTAGACAATAGGTCAGGTCAGTTACAGCTAGACAATAGGTCAGTTACAGTAAGACAATAGGTCAGGTCAGTTACAGCTAGACGATAGGTCAGTTTCAGCAAGACTATAGATCAGGTCAGTTACAGCTAGACTATAGGTCAGTTACAGCTAGACAATAGGTCAGTTACAGCTAGACTAGAGGTCAGGTCAGTTACAGTTAGACTATAGGTCAGGTCAGTTACAGCTAGACTATAGGTCAGGTCAGTTACAGCTAGACTATAGGTCAGGTCAGTTACAGCTAGACAATAGGTCAGTTACAGCTAGACTATAGGTCAGGTCAGTTACAGCTAGACTATAGGTCAGGTCAGTTACAGCTAGACTATAGGTCAGGTCAGTTACAGCAAGACTATAGGTCAGGTCATGTAACTGACCTGAACTTTAGTCTTGCTGTAGCTAGACAATATGTCAGGTCAGTTACAGTAAGACTATAGGTCAGGTCAGTTACAGCAAGACTATAGATCAGGTCAGTTACAGCTAGACTATAGGTCAGGTCAGTTACAGCTAGACAACAGGCCAGGTCGGTAACAGCTAGACTAAAGGTCAGGTACAGCTAGACTATATGTCAGGTCAGTTACAGCTAGACTATAGGTCAGTTACAGCTAGACTAGAGGTCAGGTACAGCTAGACTATAGGTTAGGTCAGTTCCAGCTAGACTATAGGTCAGTTCCAGCTAGACTATAGGTCAGTTACAGCTAGACTATAGGTCAGTTACAGCTAGACTATAGGTCAGTTACAGCTAGACTATAGGTCAGTTACAGCTAGACTATAGGTCAGTTACAGCTAGACTATAGGTCAGTTACAGCTAGACTATAGGTCAGTTCCAGCTAGACTATAGGTCAGTTACAGCTAGACTATAGGTCAGTTACAGCTAGACTATAGGTCAGTTCCAGCTAGACTATAGGTCAGGTCAGTTACAGCTAGACTATAGGTCAGTTACAGCTAGACAATAGGTCAGTTCCAGCTAGACTATAGGTCAGGTCAGTTACAGCTAGACAATAGGTCAGTTACAGCTAGACTATAGGTCAGTTACAGCTAGACTATAGGTCAGGTCAGTTACAGCTAGACAATAGGTCAGTTACAGCTAGACTATAGGTCAGGTCAGGTCTGACGTCAGCAGACACAGCTGTGTTCAACTGTTAACAGAAGGGTCACACGCACAAATGCATGTGCGCGCAAAAACACACAGACACACACGCAGGAACCCTCCACTCCACTCTTCCTACCCCCTCTCCCCCTCCCCTCTAGCCCTTCCTTCTGGGTACAGGCACTGTAACACCACAAACGCTGCTTGTTTTCATGGCAGCCAGGCAGGCAGGCTAATTCTATGTGGCTGCTGCTGTAATCTCTGTGGAATGCGTGGGGAATATGGCCGCTGGGCATTTGAGCTGGCCTCTGACCCCGTGTGCAGGGTCAATGGTCAGGGGGGAGGTTCTACAGGGCCGTGACCACATCAACAGCCAACCATATTCTGCTCTCTCAGCTGGGTTGGGTTGTGCTGGGGTGGGAGGGGAGAGAGAGGGCACAACATCAATATCTTTTAACACGGCCAAGACTTCAGGCCGATTATGCACTTGTACATTTCAATTCCAGCTTCTACCGGAATGCACAAAATGTATAGGCACAGTACAGTTTAGGCAGACTGTTTTACAAGGTGTAATAACACAGTCAATAATTACTGTCAATAGTAACAATGTGTCATCATAACAATCTAATGTGTGTGTAATGATCATTGGTCACCAGTCTTTGTAATGACATTCATCCTTGAATGAAGGATGAAATAATGGGTGTACATTTGGGTTAGAACCATGTGACTGTAGCAGACTAACATTACAGTGTCTAACAGGATGTCACTCAGGGATGTTAGCCTGACATTACATTACAGTGTCTAACAGGATGTCACTCAGGGATGTTAGCCTGACATTACATTACAGTGTCTAACAGGATGTCACTCAGGGATGTTAGCCTGACATTACATTACAGTGTCTAACAGGATGTCACTCAGGGATGTTAGCCTGACATTACATTACAGTGTCTAACAGGATGTCACTCAGGGATGTTAGCCTGACATTACATTAAGGAGTCTAACAGGATGTCACTCAGGGATGTTAGCCTGATATTACATTACAGTGTCTAACAGGATGTCACTCAGGGATGTTAGCCTGACATTACATTACAGGGATGTCCTGACATTACATTATAGTGTCTACTAGGGATGTCACTCAGGGATGTTAGCCTGACATTACATTATAGTGTCTAACAGAATGTCACTCAGGGATGCCTCATTATAGTGTCTAACAGGATGTCACTAGGGATGTTAGCCTGACATTACATTATAGTGTCTAACAGGATGTCACTCAGGGATGTTAGCCTGACATTACATTCCAGTGTCTAACAGGATGTCACTCAGGGATGTTAGCCTGACATTACATTACAGTGTCTAACAGGATGTCACTCAGGGATGTTAGCCTGACATTACAGTGTCTAACAGGATGTCACTCAGGGATGTTAGCCTGACATTACATTACAGTGTCTAACAGGATGTCACTCAGGGATGTTAGCCTGACATTACATTACAGTGTCTAACAGGACTGTGCTACTCACAACCTCAGTCGCCTCCAGCCACTGTAATATCTGCTCAGATTGTAAACAGTGGCCTGGTCCCAACCAGGGCTGCTGATACTGTAGAGCAGGGTTCCCCAATAGGTGGCCCAAAGGACAAATTCGGCACGGGGGTGATTTTATTTGGTTATAGTATAATACTAATTTTTGTTGCTGGACATAAGACTGTTAAATCACCAGGAAATCAGCTCCTGTAGTCTAGCAAGTATTCCCACTCATAAATTATATGAGTGGGAATACGTATCCCAATGTAATCAAGGTTTGAAATGATTCTGTTTTTCTCAAATAATATATGTGTTTGGGATTCTTGCAGTCAATTTGCAGCGTACAAATGATTTAGAACTGTTTCGGCCATCGACCATCCGCTCAAAGAAAAATCGACCCATGGCTGAATGTAATTGTAGACCCCTGCTGTAGAGTCATCCTCAGTCAGAGTGTCTGTTACCAAACAAACACACTGGTAGGACACCTTATTGCCTGTACAACTACAGGGGTCTACTGTCTGTCTGAACACTGAAGCCAAGCTGCCCAGAGGTGCTGGCTATCTACAGTTTATCTTTCAAGGGGATCAGCAAGGGTGTGTGTGTGTGTGGGTTCTCCTGACCCTGTGTGTGGAAACAAGAAGGAGACACGCCAGCCCAGGGTTCTCCTGACCCTGTGTGTGGAAACAAGAAGGAGACACGCCAGCCCAGGGTTCTCCTGACCCTGTGTGTGGAATGGAAACACTTCCTATCCTAAGTGACATAAACTGGTGAAAGGTGACTGAGGTTTGAAGCCCTGACTGTAGCCTATAACCCCTGGATGACCTTAAACTGCTTCAGAGGTCTGACAGTCTGAAAGGCTGCCTGCCTCATGGAACGAGGGAGGGAACTGCAAAGGCAACCAGAAACCAAGGATGTTTTAATATCCACACTATGGGCATGTATTCGTAGACTTGGTCTGCTGGTACAGTATGGATATTGGTATAGAACTCAAGAGCTCATGTCAAGCTGTGACAATCTGTGCAGAAGATGGAGATTAGTGGCTGCTTATTAACTAATGCACAAACCTCCCCTGAGTGAGCCTGTGATCTGATTGAAATGTCATATAGCCAATCTGTTTGAGTGACAGTCCGTCCGTCTGTCTGAGAGTCATCTTCAACTAATAACATCTCAGAAACGCAGGGGGGAGGAGACATGAAGAGGCCCGTTACCATGGAAACTAACTGCAGTGCCGTGCAGTCTCAGCAGTGACGATGGGCTTTTGCTAACGGACCGTTCTGCTGTGTCATTCTGTTTCTGCAGAGTGAGGGGAGAGCTGCCTGCTGCCTGTGAGGCTGTGCACGTCACTAGAAGTCACTTTATCCTCAGAAGCAAGTGGAAAAAGGGTGGGTAAACACTGAATGCCGGTGGAGAAGGAAGGGCAGAGAGAGTGATATATGTGATTCACATTTAAAAACACTACATACAGTACATACAACGAAACATGACAATTTGAAAAATAAGCCAAGGGAGTTTTTGAGTGAGAATAAAGATGACTTTCGAGTAGTAAGACATGTATAAAAGCAACAGATACCATTAATAAGAAGACAACCCCATGGGTTGTGCCATGGCGGAGATCTTTGTGGGCTATACTCAGCCTTGTCTCAGGATGGTAAGTTGGTGGTTTCCCTCTAGTGGTGTGGGGGCTGTGCTTTGGCAAAGTGGGTGGGGTTATATCCTTCCTGTTTGGCCCTGTCCGGGGGTGTCCTCGGATGGGGCCACAGTGTCTCCTGACCCCTCCTGTCTCAGCCTCCAGTATTTATGCTGCAGTAGTTTATGTGTCGGGGGGCTAGGGTCAGTTTGTTATATCTGGAGTACTTCTCCTGTCCTATTCGGTGTCCTGTGTGAATCTAAGTGTGCGTTCTCGAATTCTCTCCTTCTCTCTTTCTTTTTCTCTCTCGGAGGACCTGAGCCCTAGGACCATGCCCCAGGACTACCTGACATGATGACTCCTTGCTGTCCCCAGTCCATCTGGCCGTGCTGCTGCTCCAGTTTCAACTGTTCTGCCTTATTATTATTCGACCATGCTGGTCATTTATGAACATTTGAACATCTTGGCCATGTTCTGTTATAATCTCCACCCGGCACAGCCAGAAGAGGACTGGCCACCCCACATAGCCTGGTTCCTCTCTAGGTTTCTTCCTAGGTTTTGGCCTTTCTAGGGAGTTTTTCCTAGCCACCATGCTTCTACACCTGCATTGCTTGCTGTTTGGGGTTTTAGGCTGGGTTTCTGTACAGCATATGTACAGATGTCAGCTGAGGGCTATATAAATACATTTGATTTGATTTGATAAGAAGGGGCTAGAAGCATCTTATATGGTGAGCCACCGATGGGCTAGGACAGTCAAGCCCCATACTATTGTGGAGGACTTAATTCTTCCTGC
The DNA here is from genome assembly GCF_018296145.1 of Oncorhynchus tshawytscha. Lineage (NCBI taxonomy): Eukaryota > Metazoa > Chordata > Actinopteri > Salmoniformes > Salmonidae > Oncorhynchus > Oncorhynchus tshawytscha. Next base: position 40,965,162 of record NC_056442.1, read on the forward strand.
TACCGCGGATATGGCTGGGACAATGCTGGGGAAAAAGGCCAAAAAACTATACAGACAATGTCTTCATCAAACAACACTGTTTCACGACGCATCAGTGACATGGCAGGAGATGTTTTGAAACAATTACTGCTTTGCATACAAGCCAGTGAATTATATGCGTTACAGCTGGATGAGTCAACAGACGTGCCGGGCCTGGCACAGCTCCTGGTATATGTCCGTTATGTTTATGGAGGGTCAATTAAGGAAGACATCCTCTTCTGCAAACCACTGGAAACCAGGACAACATGAGAGGATATTTTTTCTTTCCATCATTGTATGATTTTTTGTGTGCAAATGAACTCAAGCTTACAGACAATGTCAAATGTTATATAGCGAAGCACCTGAGTGAGTTGGGTACGCAATTACGCAGGTTCTTTTCCGAAACGGATGACACAAACAACTGGATTCGTTATCCCTTTCATGCCCTGGCTCCTGTCTACTTACCAATATCTGAACAAGAGAGCCTCATCGAAATTGCAACAAGTGGTTCTGTGAAAATGTAATTTAACTCTCCGCTCAGAGATTCTTGCCTTGGCAAATCGCGCTGTTAAGACACTGATGCCCTTTGTAACCACGTACCTATATGAGTGTGGATTCTCGGCCCTCACTAGGATGAAAACTAAATACAGGCACAGACTGTGTGTGGAAAATGATTTAAGACTGATATTCTCTCCAATACAACCCAACATTGCAGAGTTATGTGCATCCTTTCAAGCACACACTTCTCATTAACCTGTGGTGAGTTATTCACAATATTTTATTCACAAATAAGGGTTTATATGTAAGATGTCTAACTAAAGAGCAAAATGATTGAATATTATTATTTGTACCCCCAGGTCCTGTAAGAGCTCTTTGTCACTTCCCACAATCCGGGTTGTGACAAAAACTCACACTCATTCTTATGTTTAATAAATGTATCATCATATAGTGTTCGTGTGGCAGGCTTACAATGATGGCAAAAAAACAACATTTGAGAGTGTGCTGACCATGGTGCTAGAGGGGGTATGCAGCTGGAGGTTGAATGTTTGAAGGGGTACGGAACTATAAAAAGTTTAGAAACCACTGTTCTAGACGATTCTGTGCTTCCAACTTTGTGGGAACAGTTTACGGAAGGACCTTTCCTGTTTCAGCATGACATTGCCCCTGTACACAAAGCGAGGTCCATACAGAAATGGTGTGTCGAGATCGGTATGGAAGAACTTGACTGGCCTGCACAGAGCCCTGAACTCAACCCCATCGAACACCTTTGGGATGAATTGGAACGCCGACCGCGAGCCAGGCCTAATCGCCCAACATCAGTGCCCGACCTCACTAATGCTCTTGTGACTGAAGGAAGCAAATCCCCGCAGAAATGGTCCAACATCTAGTGGAAAGCCTTCCCAGAAGAGTGGAGGCTGTCATAGGAGCAAAGGGGGGACCAACTCCATATTAATGCCCATTATTTTGGAATGAGATGTTTCAATGAGCAAGTATCCACATAGTTTTGGTCATGTAGTGTATAACTCCTTAATGATAACGTCGGCCTGGTTTAATTTACATTTAACATTTTTGTCATTTAGCAGACACTCTTATCCAGAGCAACTTACAGGAGGAGCATTTAGGGCTAAGTGCCTTGCTCAAGGGCAAGTCAAATGTTTCACCTAGGTGGCTCGGGGATTCGAACTAACGACTTTTCGGTTCTTGGCCCAATCTTTTTAATGACTAGGCTACCTGCCACCCTTTTGCTTTCAGTTGCCCTCGACCCATGTAGGCTACATGGTAAATAACATTATACTCAGGTAGGAAAAGCATGTTGAAAGTGTATACAGTGAACCACTTCAAAATCACAGTAATAGTGGCAGTGGTAATGACAGCAAGGAAGTCTGTTCTGCAAATCCAAAGTGCAGTTAGACATTAATGTTCCTTATCACTGATTCCAGAACAGACTCAAACGAGGCCGTGGGGATAAATACCCTGCTTGTATGAGCACAGCTGACAGATCTGGGTCAGTGCCAGCAGCACTTACTGTAAGATACTGATCATCATTCCTTTTTTACTAGGGGGAGGGGGACTCTCTCTCTCTCTCAGAGACAGACAAGTCATGAAGGAGGAGGAGGAGGAATTCTGCTCTGAGTTATCCAGGGTGTTCTGTTGTGCTGCACCTCAGGCAGTTGCACTGCACCTCTCCCAAAACGAGCCCTGTGATCAAGGTGTTGTGAAAGGCATCTAGGACAGGATAGTGGTGTGCAGCTCATTCTTGCACAGTAACAGCATTTTCTTATTGTGCTAGACGCCGGCAAGCGTGCTGATATGATTCAACGTGATGTCCTGTGCAGTAGGCCTACTGTATGTGTTGTAAACGGTGACTCACCAGGACTTGTGTTTTATGGATTACAGTTATGACGTGTAATGACATTAAAATGACCTCACATGTATTTGCTTGTTACTTTGTGCCTCCTGGTAAAAACTGGATAGAAGCCCACTAATTTGACAAGTGATAAGTGATTCTATAAGAGCATCTGCAGAACAACGAGTTGCAGCAAGTAGCTGAATATAATGTAGTCATCAGCATTTCAACATCACACTAGAGGTCGACCGATTATGATTGTTCAACGCCGATACCGATACCGATTATTGGAGGGCCAAAAAAAAGCCGATACAGATTAATCTGACAATTTTTTAAACTTATTTGTAATAATGACAATTACAACAATATTGAATGAACACTTATTTTAACTTAATATAATACATCAATAAAATCAATTTAGCATCAAATAAATAATGAAACATGTTCAATTTGGTTTAAATAATGCAAAAACAAAGTGTTGGAGAAGAAAGTAAAAGTGCAATATGTGCCATGTAAGAAAGCTAACGTTTAAGTTCCTTGCTCAGAACATGAGAACAGATGAAAGTTGGTGGTTCCTTTTAACATGAGTCTTCAATATTCGCAGGTAAGAAGTTTTAGGTTGTAGTTATTATAGGACTATTTCTCTCTATACCATTTGTATTTCATTAACATTTGACTGTTGGATGTTCTTATTGGCACTTTAGTATTACCAGTGTAACAGTATAGCTTCCGTCCCTCTCCTCGCTCCTCCCTGGGCTCGAACCAGGAACACAACGACAACAGCCACCCTCGAAGCAGCGTTACCTATGCAGAGCAAGGGGAACAACCACTCCAAGTCTCAGAGCGAGTGACGTTTGAAACGCTATTAGCGTGCACCCCGCTAACTAGCTAGTCATTTCACATCGGTTACACAAGCCTAATCTCGGGAGTTGATGGGCTTGAAGTCATAAACAGCGCAATGCTTGACGCACAACGAAGAGCTGCTGGCAAAACGCATGAAAGTGCTGTTTGAATGAATGCTTACGAGCCTGCTGGTGCCTACCACCGCTCAGTCAGACTGCTCTATCAAATCATAGACTTAGTTATAACATAATAGCACACAGAAATATGAGCCTTAGGTCATTAATATGGTCGAATCTGGAAACTATAATCTCGAAAACAAGACGTTTATTCTTTCAGTGAAATACGGAACCGTTCCGTATTTTATCTAACGGGTGGCATCCATTAGTCTAAATATTCCTGTTACATTGCACAACCTTCAATGTTATGTCATAATTACGTAAAATTCTGGGAAATTAGGCGGCCCAAACTGTTGCATATACACTGACTCTGCGTGCAATGAAGTGACACAATTTCACCTGGTTAATATTGCCTGCTAACCTGGATTTCTTTTAGCTAAATATGCAGGTTTAAAAATATATACTTCTGTGTATTGATTTTAAGAAAGGCATTGATGTTCATGGTTAGGTACACATTGGAGCAACGATACGTACCGCATCGATTATATGCAATGCAGGACACGCTAGATAAACTAGTACTATCATCAATCATTAACTAGTGATTATGATTGATTGATTGTTTTTTATAAGATAAGTTTAATGCTAGCTAGCAACTTACCTTGACATACTGCATTTGCGTAACAGGCAGTCTCCTCGTGGAGTGCAATGATAGGCAGCTGGTTAGAGCGTTGGACTAGTTAACTGTAAGGTTGCAAGATTGAATACCCTGAGGTGACAAGGTGAAAATCTGTCGTTCTGCCCCTGAACGAGACAGTTAATCCACCCACTTAACTGACTTGCCTAGTTAAATAAAGGTGTAAAAAAAATAATAATACCGATTTTCCGATTGTTATGAAAACTTGAAATCTGCCCTAATTAATCGGCCATTCCGATTAATAGGTTTGACCTCTACACCACACCCTATGATGTGGTGGCTATGTACTTAGTTGCATAGTGCAGCACTAGCCAGGCTAGCCAGGCAGCCAGCAGGCAGGCAGGTAGCAGGCAGCCAGCCAGCAGGCAGGTAGCAGGCAGCCAGCCAGCAAGCAAGCAGGTAGCAGGCCCGGCACTTGGGAGAAGGTGGTTAGCTAGTAGCCCACCACGTGTTGTCAGTCTCTTTACCCTTTGTTAACCTTCCGATCTCCAGCAACCCATTTAACTCCCTCCCTCTTATCAACCCAGGGATGTCTAAGCCCCCAATGTGGAAAAGCAGCCCGGATTAACTCTCACAGCACGACATCTCACTGAGACGACATCTCACTGACACGACATCTCACTGACACGACATCTCACTGACACGACATCTCAGTGACACGACATCTCAGTGACACGACATCTCACTGATACGACATCTCACTGACACGACATCTCACTGATACGACATCTCACTGACACAACATCTCACTGACACGACATCTCACTGACACGACATCTCACTGACACAACATCTCACTGACACGACATCTCACTGTCACAACATCTCACTGATACGACATCTCACTGACATGACATCTCACTGTCACAACATCCTACATCTCACTGACACGACATCTCACTGACACAACATTCTACATCTCACTGACATGACATCTCACTGTCACAACATCTCACTGATACGACATCTCACTGACACGACATCTCACTGTCACAACGTCTCACTGATACGACATCTCACTGACACGACATCCTACATCTCACTGACACGACATCTCACTGACACAACATCTCACTGTCACAACATCCTACATCTCACTGACACGACATCTCACTGTCACAACATCCTACATCTCACTGACACGACATCTCACTGTCACAACATTCTACATCTCACTGACACGACATCTCACTGATACGACATCTCACTGACACAACATCTCACAGCACGACATCTCACTGACACAACATCTCACTGACACAACATCTCACTGACACGACATCTGACTGACACGAAATCTCACTGACAACATTCTACATCTCACTGACATGACATCTCACTGACACAACATCCTACATCTCACTGACATGACATCTCACTGTCACAACATCCTACATCTCACTGACAAGACATCTCACTGACACGACATCTCACAGCACGACATCTCACAGCACGACATCTCAGTGACACGACATCTCACTGACACGACATCTCACTGACACGACATCTCACAGCACGACATCTCACTGACACGACATCTCACTGACATGACATCTCACTGACACGACATCTCACAGCACGACATCTCACTGACACACATCAAACATGACATCTCACTGACACGACATCTCACTGACACGACATCTCACAGCACAACATCTCACAGCACAACATCTCACTGACACGACATCTGACTGACACAACATTCTCATCTCACTGACACGACATCTCACTGACACAACATTCTACATCTCACTGACACGACATCTCACTGACACAACATCCTACATCTCACTGACACAACATCCTACATCTCACTGACATGACATCTCACTGACACAACATTCTACATCTCACTGACACGACATCTCACTGACACAACATTCTACATCTCACTGACACGACATCTCACTGACACAACATTCTACATCTCACTGACACGACATCTCACTGACACAACATTCTACATCTCACTGACACGACATCTCACTGACACAACATCCTACATCTCACTGACACAACATCCTACATCTCACTGACACGACATCTGACTGACACGTCATCTTTCTGACACGACATCTCACTGACAACATCCTACATCTCACTGACACGACATCTCACTGACACAACATCCTACATCTCACTGACATGACATCTCACTGACACAGCATCCTACATCTCACTGACACAACATTCTACATCTCACTGACATGACATCTCACTGACACAACATTCTACATCTCACTGACACAACATCCTACATCTCACTGACACGACATCTCACTGACACAACATTCTACATCTCACTGACACAACATCCTACATCTCACTGACACAACATCTCACTGACACAACATCCTACATCTCACTGACACGACATCCTACATCTCACTGACACAACATCCTACATCTCACTGACACAACATTCTACATCTCACTGACATGACATCTCACTGACACAACATTCTACATCTCACTGACACAACATCCTACATCTTACTGACACAACATTCTACATCTCACTGACACGACATCTCACTGACAACATCTCACTGATACATCTCACTGACACAACATCCGACATCTTACTGACACAACATCCGACATCTTACTGACACAACATCCTACATCTCACTGACACAACATCTCACTGACACAACATCCTACATCTCACTGACACGACATCCTACATCTCACTGACACAACATCCTATATCTCACTGACACAACATTCTACATCTCACTGACATGACATCTCACTGACACAACATTCTACATCTCACTGACACAACATCCTACATCTCACTGACACAACATTCTACATCTCACTGACACGACATCTCACTGACACAACATCCTACATCTCAATGACAACATCTCACTGATACATCTCACTGACACAACATCCGACATCTTACTGACACAACATCCTACATCTCACTGACATGACATCTCACTGACACAACATCCTACATCTCACTGACACGACATCTCACTGACACAACATCCTACATCTCACTGACACAACATCTCACTGATACGACATCTCACTGATACGACATCTCACTGACACAACATCCGACATCTTACTGACACAACATCCTACATCTCACTGACTCTGTTGGTCTGTCTGTCTGTCCCTAACCCATCACAAGCCTCTGTCGGTCTGGCTGTCTGTCCCCAACCCATCACAAGCATCTGTCGGTCTGTCTGTCCCTAACCCATCACAAGCCTATGTTGGTCTGTATGTCTGTCCCTAACCCATCACTGTTGGTAAAATTATGATTAAATGACTGAACAAATCGTTTTAAATGAAACTGTAACTAAGTCAAACTTATACTCTGTTTTATTATATCTGATTAACAATATGAGTTCATAATAAGGGATTGTGTGACACAGACAAGGAGTAATTAAAGTTAATGAACACCATTCCTACTAGGCAGAAAGAAGTGGACTGTGTAAACAGATAAGGTCGTTAACCTATGGTTGAACCGACAAAACTTAGCTCTGGGGTTTTTAGATAAGACAGTGAGTGCATTCCTAGGTTCTGTTAATTAGAACTGTCAGCTAAGTGGTGATCGATAATGTTGAGGGGTCATAAGTTACCTGGGAGTGTGTTAATAAGTTAGAATGAACTTTTCACCTCACTTTGTCCCTGTCGAGAGGAGGGGTTTCTGTTAAGCAATGAAATGACGTCATGTTTTGTAAAAAAAACTATTGCTCGTGGTGAAGTGACAGCGCGCTCCGAGAATAAATTCTGTTACCTATTATTAAAAAGACTGGTCTCCGTCTATTTTATGCCAACAAGAATCTTACAAATTCTCATAAAATAGATTAAGGGTTTTCAATTAATGAAAACACATTGGCATCATTAAATTACAGTAACAATCACCCAGAACAATCCTCTGTCTGTCTGTCCCTAGAACAATCCTCTGTCTGTCTGTCTGTCTGTCTGTCTGTCTGTCCCTAACCCATCCCAAGCCTCGGTCTGGCTGTCTGTCCCCAGCACAATCATCTGTCTGTCTGTCCCCAGCACAATCATCTATATGTCTGTCCCCAGCACAATTCTCTGTCTGTCTGTCCCCAGAACAATTCTCTGTCTGTCCTCAAAACAATCCCTGGTCTGTCTGTCCCCAAAACAATCATCTGTCTGTCTGTCTGTCTGTCTGTCTGTCTGTCTGTCTCTGTCTGTCTGTCTGTCTGTCTGTCTGTCTGTCTGTCTGTCTGTCTGTCTGTCTGTCTGTCTGTCTGTCTGTCTGTCTGTCTGTCTGTCTGTCTGTCTGTCTGTCTGTCTGTCTGTCCCCTAACCCATCACAAGCCTCTGTCTATCTGTCTGTCCCCAGCACAATCATCTGTCGGTCTGTCCCTAACCCATCACAAGCCTCTGTCGGTCTGTCTGTCTCTAACCCATCACTAGCCGCTGTCTGTCTGTCCCTAACCCATCACAAGCCTCTGTCGGTCTGTCCCTAACCTATCACTAGCCGCTGTCTGTCTGTTCCCAACCCATCACAAGCCTCTGTCGATCTGGCTGTTCCTAACCCATCACAAGCCTCTGTCGGTCTGGCTGTCCCTAATCCATCACAAGCCTCTGTCGGTCTGTCAGTCTGTCCCCAGTGCAATCCTCCTTCTGTCTCTGTCCCTAACCCATCCCAAGCCCCTGTCAGTCTGTCTGTCCCTAACCCATCACAAGCCTCTGTCGATCTGGCTGTTCCTAACCCATCACAAGCCTCTGTCGGTCTGGCTGTCCCTAATCCATCACAAGCCTCTGTCGATCTGGCTGTTCCTAACCCATCACAAGCCTCTGTCGGTCTGGCTGTCCCTAATCCATCACAAGCCTCTGTCGGTCTGTCAGTCTGTCCCCAGCGCAATCCTCTTTCTGTCTCTGTCCCTAACCCATCCCAAGCCCCTGTCAGTCTGTCTGTCCCTAACCCATCCCAAGCCCCTGTCGGTCTGTCTGTCCCTAACCCATCCCAAACCCCTGTCGGTCTGTCTGTCCCTAACCCATCCCAAGCCCCTGTCGGTCTGTCTGTCCCTAACCCATCACAAGTCTCTGTCGGTCTGTCTGTCCCTAACCCATCACAAGTCTCTGTCGGTCTGTCTGTTCCTAACCCATCACAAGTCTCTGTCGGTCTGTCTGTTCCTAACCCATTCTCATTCCAAGCCTCGGTCGTTCTGTACCCATCACAATCTCATGTCTGTCTGTCTAACCCAGTGGTTCTTAACCTGGGTTCGATCGACTCAGTCTCAGGGGTTCGGCGGAGGTCAAGACACACATCCGACTCATATGATTCGTGATGACACGCCTCACTTGGCCATCATTGGCTGCAGGTGATCACGCTACATCGCTTGGCCTATCTGTGCTGCAGGGAATTTGGTGCGCTCAGTAGTTGACTTGTGACTGTCATGATGGTACGTCTTGTGATTTCTTTCTTAATATTTTAATCCCTTCATACTTACTATGTCGAGCAAAAAAATAAAGTGATCGGACGAATATGTACAATATGGATCCACATGTATAACGGAACGTGATGGGAGTCGGTGTCCTAACTGCATGATTTGCAATGCCAAGTTGAGCAATTCTAGTCTAGCACCGGCAAAACTAAGAGAACACTTCCTTAAGCTGCATGGAGATGGAAAATACAAGAACACAACGCTCGCTGAATTCAAGGTGAAGAGAGCCAGATTCGATGAAAAGGCTACTCTGCCTGTTCTCGGCTTTGTACCCATCAACAAACCGATCCTCACAGCATCGTACAAAGTTGCTTACCTGATCGCAAAGCAGGGCAAACCACACACCATTGGTGAAACACTCATAAAACCAGCTGTGTTGAAGATGGCAAATATCATGCTGGGACAAGAGGCTGAAGTTAAGTTATCCCAAATTCCTCTTTCAAATGACACCATCAGCGACAGAATAGAGGACATGAGCAAAGACATCTTGGCTCAAGTAGTTGCAGATCTGATTTCAAGCCCGGCAAAATTCAGCCTTCAACTCGACGAGACCACAGACGTTTCCAATCTAAGCCAGCTTGCTGTATTCGTGCGCTATGTGAAAGACGACGTGATAAAGGAAGATTTTTTATTTTGTAAGCCTCTTACAACAACAACTAAGGCAGCCGATGTGAAGAAACTTGTGGATGACTTCTTCAAAGACAACAATCTTTCGTGGGATATGGTTTCTGCAGGTTGTTCAGACGGAGCTCCAGTCATGCTGGGAAGAAAGTCTGTTTTTGGTGCGCTACTGAAAGCCGATGCACCACACATCATTGTTACGCATTGTATTCTTCTGCACAGGCATGCGTTGGCAACAAAAACCTTGCCTCCAAAACTGGCAGAAGTATTAAAAATTGTAGTGGAATGCGTGAACTGTGCGAACTAGTGCTCTGAGGCACTGCATCTTCAGTGAGCTGTGTAAAGAAATGGGCTCTGAATTCGAGGTACTTCTGTACCATTCTAACGTTCGGTGGTTATCCCGGGGACAGGTGCTGAATCGTGTTTTTGCTGTGCGTGTGGAATTAGCCCTGTTTTTGCAAGAGCACCAACATTGTCATGCAGATTGCTTCAAAAATTCTGAGTTCTTTCTCATTTTAGCGTACATGGCTGATATCTTCGCAGCTCTCAATCATCTCAATCAAAAGATGCAGGGCGGTGGAGTCAACATCATCGAAGCGGAGGAAAACCTGAAGGCTTTTCAAAAAAAGCTACCGTTATGGAAACGACGAACAGAGAACGATAACTTCGCAAACTTTCCCCTGTTGGACGACTGTGTAAGTAAGATCGAAGATGTATCTGCAATCGGAGACATTTCTGTACCCGCGGAACTGAAGCAAGCAATTGCCACGCACTTAGATGAGCTTGCAAAGTCTCTCGACGGATACTTCCCTACAAGAGAGTCATATCCAGAATGGGTGACAGCCGTTCACGTTTAGTGTTGAGACAACAGATGTCAATGATGAATACCTCGATGAAATGATTGAAATTCAGCAGAGCCAGGTTCAACAGCAACTTTTCAGAACAACAACGCTTTCAACGTTTTGGTGTCAACAAATGGTAACGTACCCTGTTATTGCTAAGAAAGCTCTGGAGATTTTCATACCGTTTGTTACAACATATCTTTGCGAGCAAATCCTTTTGGAGGCTGCTGGACATAAAAACGAAGAAAAGGAACAGACTTTGTTTGCGATAATGACAAGAGAGACATGACATCATGAGACATGAGAGTGGCACTTGCCAAGGTGAAGCCGCGCATTTCTGAACTGGTCTCTGAAAGGCAACAGCAGAAGTCACACTGATTTGCAGTAAATATTCATTATTATGTTTTAGTTTTTTTGTGAAAATCATGTTTTGATGATTTTGTTCTTTGAACACAGTGATGTTGATGCACGGTTCATTTTGTGCACCAGTAAAATATATACCTATGTTTTGAATTTGAAAAAATCATATTTTATTTTTCCAATTAAGAAGGGTTCGGTGAATGCGCATATGAAACTGGTGGGGTTCAGTACCTCCAACAAGGTTAAGAACCACTGGTCTAACCCATCCCAAGCCTTGGTCAGTCTGTCTGTCCCTATCACCACCCCATCACAATCCTCTGTCTGTCTGTCCCAGCTGGGCCTTCAGAGAGCCTCTCAAAACAGAGGATGAAAAGAGTCCTTTTAGAGATCACAAAGTCTGCCCTGTGATCTGACCCGCTGTGAAATGCTGCTGCTGAAATGATAGGAGATTGATTCACAAGATAAACATTAGAACACTCTTACTCACATACACCTCTATTGGGTTATTGCATATAATGGGGGCATTAGAGAAAAATGTCCACAAGCTTGATCTGTAGCACAGACTGTGCAGCCAATTACAATAATCCGATCAGAGCATAAGAAATCAGAGGAATTCAAACCAAGTATCAAATTATATCCAACCACGATCACTATATACAGGACCGTGTGGTCTCACTGTGGAGTAAAAGAAACTCAATCTCATTCAGCCCACCAGAGACAAAAAAAAAATCCAATCCATCCTTTCTCTCTAAGTTGTTTCTATTCTGAGGAGCCTTAAGTAAGTTAGAGTAACACAATGTATTCCTACCTGGTAATAGATGGTGAGGTTGACTAAACTGGTTTAAAATGTTGTATAAAGCTGCTCTGAAAGTACTGCTCTGTTACAGGCCAGGGTGTGTCTGTGAGTCATGTCATCTGTGTTGGAGAAGGAGGTCCACACAGAAACACACACACATATGCATGCACGCACACACACATAACAGTAGTCAACGTGCAGGAGGCGAGATAGAAGATCGCATGACATTTCTATCAGCTAGCTGCTGATAGGGAGAAATCCCTGTTGTTCTATTCTTCTTTACACTATCATTACACTTAAGCAAGCAATCTATCAATCAGCCTGCCTTAACATTAAAGCTGAAGCAGCAGACCACCAAATCATCATCCATTCCTCTATCCCCCCCTCCCTCATTTAGGCCTGATGAACCAGTGTGTGGGCTGGTCTCTCCGATGCCCGGCGTAGACAGCAGAGAGAGGGCTGAAGGGAATGCTGCGAGCACAGAGGAGCCATTCTGTGTCTGCCGTAAGGGTCACAGCAGGTCAGCAGCCAGGGCCAAAACATGGCCATGTCCCGGGGAAACAGAAGGGGGGACAGAATACTGTATGCATGCATGCAACACATGAGCAAAATGTTAATGGACCCCCAGTGGGTCTTCAATGGAGAGCTCCACCTGTCTGTTGCTGAGAGTGGACTGTTCATGATGCAAAGAGAGGGGTTGTCAGATAGGGAGAATTTCCACTGGGAATTAATGAGGCGGGGGGGGTCCAGGGAAGGCCTTAGTCTGAGTCAGGGACAAGGGGGTACAGGGGAGACCGAGGGGGTTGGGGGGAGTAGACAGGATGGGTAGGGTCTGATTGCAGCCGGCCAGTTGGCCCGTCACAGGGGGACTAGGGGCATATTATCGCATGACATGGATGAAAGGTCCACCCTGAGAGGAAGCCATGTCTGCTCTAACGAGACTGGAGGCCGGAGCCACAGACTGACTCCGCTGCAGGCCTTTCTCTCCCTATTCCTCCACACACTTTGTTCTTTGTGAATTAAAAAAAAACAGGTGGCACAAGCAGCCGGAGGATGCGGAAGGAAGTCAATGTACTCATGCTGCTGGAAGGAGTCAAAAATGGCATGGGAAACATATGTTAACATTGTTAAAGCAAGTGAACTAGATAAAACAAACGTGAAATAAACAATAACAATTAACAGTAAACATTACACTCACAAAAGTTCCAAAAGAATAAAGACATTACAAATATCATATTACGTGCAAATAGTTCAAGTACAAAAGGGAAAATAAATAAACATAAATATTGGGTTGTATTTACAATGGTGTTTGTTCTTCAATGGTTGCCCTTTTCTTGTGGCAACAGGTCACAAATCTTGCTGTTGTGATGGCACACTGTGGTATTTCACCCAATTGATGAGTTTTGAATTGATGAATTCAAATTTTTTGTGGGTCTGTGTAATCTGAGGGAAATATGTGTCTCTAATATGGTTATACGTTTGGCAGGAAGTTAGGAAGTGCAGCTCAGTTTCCACCTCATTTTGTGGGCAGTGTACACATAGCCCGTCTTCTCTTGAGAGCCAGGTCTGCCTACGGCATCCTTTCTCAATAGCAAGGCTATGCTCACTGAGTCTGTACACAGTCAAAGCTTTCCTTAAGTTTGGGTCAGTCACAGTGGTCAGTATTCTGCCACTCAATAGTCTCTGTTCAGGGCCAAATAGCATTCTAGTTTACTCAGTTTATTTGTTAATTCTATCCAGTGTGTCAAGGAGTTATCTTTCTGTTTCTCACGATTTGGTTGGGTCTAATTGTGTTGCTGTCCTGGGGCTCTGTGGGGTCTGTTTGTGTTTGTGAATAGAGCCCCAGGCCCAGCTTGCTTAGGGGACTCTTCTCCAGGTTAATTTCTCTGCAGGTGATGGCCAAAATATTATATCACAGTATTTTGAAAAAATTGGACGGTATGACGGTATTTTTAGTTCTTGAATAATAAAAGTTGTACATGTACATTTGCTTTATGAGTAGCGAGTGATCCTAGGGTGCTTTATGAGTAGCGAGTGATCCTAGGGTGCTTTATGAGTAGTGAGTGATCCTAGGGTGCTTTATGAGTAGTGAGTGATCCTAGGGTGCTTTATTAGTAGTGAGTGATCCTAGGGTGCTTTATGAGTAGTGAGTGATCCTAGGGTACTTTATGAGTAGTGAGTGATCCTAGGGTACTTTATGAGTAGTGAGTGATCCTAGGGTACTTTATGAGTAGTGAGTGATACTAGGGTGCTTTATGGGTAGTGAGTGATACTAGGGTGACAAAACATACATTCTAAGTGATTTCAATGTCTTTCTCCATTCTGATTGTATTATACTGTTCAATTCAACTTCAACCTAAAATAGTTTCAGCACTTTTATCATTTCTGCATTTCCTGCACTCAATTGCAGTGGTGGAAAAAGTACCAAATTGTCATACTTGATTAAAAGTAAAGATACGTTCATAGAAAATTACTCAAGTAAAAGTGAAAGTCACTTAAAATACTACTTGAGTAAAAGTCTAAAAGTATTTGGTTTTAAATATACTTAATTATCAAAAGTAAATGTAATTGATATGTAATTGATAAAAATGTACTTAAGTATCAAAATAATTTAAAATTCCTTATATTAAACAAACCAGATGGCACCATTTTTTTTATTTAAATTTTTTTTATGGATAGCAAGGGGCACACTTCAACACTCCAACATAATTTACAAACAAAGCATTTGTGTTTAAGTGAGCCCTCCAGATCAGAGGCAGTAGATGACCAGGGATGTTCTCTTGACAAGTGTGTGAATTTAACAATTTTCCTGTCCCGCTAAGCATTCAAAATGTAACGAGTAATTTTAGGTGTCACGGAAAATGTATGTAAAAAGTACAGTATGTTCTTTAGGAATGTAGTGAAGTAAAAGTAAGGTCAAAAATAAAAATAGTAAAATAAAGTACAGATACCAAAAAAACAACTTAAGTAGTACTTAAAAGTATTTTACACCACTGCTCGGGTTGAGATCATTTCCACACAGCCATGTAGGACTGCACGATATGGGCAAATAATTTAGAATGTATTTTTAAACAAATGTTGCAATTGCGATTTGACTTGCGAATGAGCTCAAAACTGTTGGAATCATGGAAATAGAATGACTATTCTAATTATATAGTTAGAATATAATAGTGGGCACTTTGAATACAGTGTTGTTTGAGATGACAATTAATTAAAATGCCAGGGAGGCGTTATTGTGACAGAGTAGGAACTGCAGTGTTGATACGTGTTTCCTAGGGGACCCTATAAACGTTGGCTACATTGCGTATCTTCTCTTAGCTACGAAATGTAGCTAACATATTCTTGCTTTGCATAGTCCTCTTTGATTTAGAAGATACTGTCGCACAAACAACACTGTATTAGCAAGCATACATTTGCGCTTACTCAGAACATTTATTAGCTAACTTGCTATTAGCATTAGCGTCTCACAAGATTTAGGGCAACTTGCTCAGAAAAGACAAACTAGCTGTTTGCTGATGTAAGAAACACAAACTAATAGTGTCATTATAGAATGCTGTTGGATTTATATTAAGAAGCAAAGTGAAAACAGCAGTTGTCATCAACATTGTTGCATGTGCTGCATTGACCATGCAGACTGAACGCAAGTGTCTCTTGGTTGAGGAAATATCAAATGCGCTCCTTGAGTGACAGGGGGCGTGGCTAGGTCTGTATGGAAAGTGGCACAGCGAGAAAGAGAGGAGAGACATGACTCAAGTAGCGAAGTAAACTAGAAAAATTGACAGTACACATGGCATATCACATTAAACAAACCAAACATTCAAATACAGGTATAGAAGGTAAAATAAAACCCCAAACCAGTTCCTGCATCAATACTGGTATAACATAAAATACGGTATATGGGCCCAGCACTAACTTGTTGTATGCGGCATATGTGACGACTAAAGTTAGATTTGAAGCCGAGAAGTCAAATATACTGTTTAGGTTTTCTACTGCCAAGTTTACAACTTCACTATTACATTGGAATGTTTTGTCCAGGAAGTTGTCTAAAAGGGACTGAATTTGCTAGTGCCTAATTGTTCTTTGGTACGTTTCCACACTACTTTCCTTCCATCTATAGCATTTCTTAATATTATTCAGTTCCTTTGGCTTTGATGCCTCATGATTGAGTATTGCGCTGTTCAAGTAGACAGTGATTTTGCTGTGATCTGATAGGGGTGTCAGTGGGAGAGACTCTGGGTTGAGGTCAGTGATAAAGTAGTCTACAGTACTACTGCCAAGAGATGAGCTCTAAGTGTACCTACCATAGGAGTCCCCTCGAAGCGTTCCATTGACTATGTACATACCCAGCGTGGGAGAGTGCTGCAGGATTTGTGACCCGTTTTTGTTGGTTATGATGTCTTCGTTGTGCCTATGGGGGCATATGAGGGAGGGAATGCTGTCACCTCCAGGTAGGTGTTTGTCCCCATGTGTGCTGAGGGTCTCAGGTTCTTGTCCAGTTCTGGCATTTAGGTTGCCACAGACTGGTACATGTCCCTGGGCCTGGAAATGATTGATTTCCCCCTCCAGGATGGAGAAGCTGTCTTTATTAAACTATGGGGATTTTAGTGGGGGGGGGGTATAGGTAGCACATACACAAGGACATTCTTTTCTGTTGAGATCATTTCCTTTTGAATTTCTAGCCAAATGTAAAATGTTCCTATGTTGTTTAATTTAATAGGGTGAGTTAGTTCTGCTCTATACCAAATTAGCATACCCCTGAGTCCCTTCCCTGAGGAGGGCAACCAGTGGGCAACATTGGGTCCATCTCCTCTATACCATGTTCCTTATAGGATGACAATGTCTGTATTTCTGATTTATTTAGTGAAGTCCAGGTTCCTGCTCTTTAGGCCAAAGGCAGATGACCTCAGGCCTTGGATATTCCGGGATGAGATTGTGAAGGCTTTGTGTTTCATAAAGTGTTGAATGTTGTTAGTCCTATCTCTCTCACAGCCTCCCTTCCTTCCTCTCTCCTCCATCTCTACCCCTACAGCTAGAATCCAAGCAGAAGCACGACTTCAAAAAGCTAAATTTCTCTGGCCCCTGAAGATTTACAAGCAAAGATGTGTTTCCATGCGGATCTGATGTACATTACAGTCCCCGGGGAGGATTTACAATCCTGCTATGTGCTTTTAGTTTTGGAGAATATATGCATCATACAAATCAATGTCAAACATGTAAGGGTATAGACTTACTTTGTATTATTCCACCATATATTATGTGAGAACATGCATGCCTCAAATTGTTCCTTCATAAGTGAACATAAGTTTCATATTGCTATTCTGTCAATCATGGCTGAGGCGCTCATTTCCATGGAAACCTTGTGTAAATAACCACCCTGCATGGGCAGCTATATGCCTGCATGGGCAGCTATATGCCTGCATGGGCAGCTATATGCCTGCATGGGCAGCTATATGCCTGCATGGGCAGCTATATGCCTGCATGCCTGCATGGGCAGCTATATGCCTGCATGCCTGCATGGGCAGCTATATGCCTGCATGGGCAGCTATAGACTTGCCTCTCCTCCCACAAATCCAGACTACTTCTACTGTAGACCAGGGGGCGTCTAACCCAAGAGTTAGGCTATGTACAGTACACCAGTACAGAGAAGTATAGTAGTAATCCAACACAGGCTGTGTCTCAATACCCTCCCATTTCTCCTCTTGATCTCCTCCGTCTTTGTCTGTGCACAAATATATTGCCATCACCGATCATCACTTTCTATTCAGAGGCTTTAAAAGAAAGCAGTGTTAGACCATTCGGAAAGTCACTTTACAAGTTCCCTATTGAGCTGGGACCAGATTCTTAGTCAATGGAGCAGGTATACAGTACAGTCCCATGACTCAATCTGGCTGTGGCAGGCTTTCCTGACCAACCTCTATTGCTTCCTCCTCTGCATGCTTGGGCCCAACACACCCCATGCTGTTGTATTAACACACACACTTCCCCAAAGGTTTAATAGTGATAAAACCAGGTAGCTTAATTTGTAAGCGTGTTGCAGGGGAAGTTGTAAGGTGACCTGTTTCTGATACCCTGGATTCAGGAATGGTGCCAGGAGGCAAGCTGTGAGATCAGGAGTAGGATTAACTTTCCTAAGGGTGAATTAAACCTAAAGGCCTCATTACATATTCTGGTAGTGTAGTTAGCATAATGATATAGCTGGCTATAGAATCTTTCCTACTAATGAAACACGTCAGAAGAATCGTATTAAGACGTAACTTGAGCTCAAGGCCAAATTCACCAGAGCACCATACAAGTTCATGACCTTGAGCTCGGTGGGAGGCACTCTCTAAGTACTAAGCATGATGGGAGCAATGAGGCAAAGAGGAGGGAGTTCATATCATGTCCTTCAAACAGACTCAGAGCTCATGCTGGCATAGAGAGGAAAATACTGCGGGCAGGATATACTGAAGGTCTCTCTACCTCTAGGGATAAAAGAAGGGAAAATACCAAGTCAGATGTATGGATTTATTACCATCCTGTCAGTACTGTTATGTGGCAGAAGTCTCTTTTCAAGTGGAATGATAAATACAAGACGGTCACTTCCAACTCCCTGCCAACGTCTATGAGTTTGTTATTGGAGCGCAGTCAGTGTTTTGGTGGGTGCAGGAAAACGGGAAGGGGGACCGGAAATAGTATGTTTTAGTTCAGAAATATTCAGAAGTTTTAGATAAAATGGGAGCCAATCAAATCAGGATTGCTTCCTGAACGGAGTAAAATAACATGTCAGCACCACAGGTACACTGTAATGAGAAGTGTGTGTGTGTGTGTGTGTGTGTGTGTGTGTGTGTGTGTGTGTGTGTGTGTGCGTGTGTGCGTGTGTATGTCTAATGTGTGCTAAAGCATACCAACATAAACCTGTAAAGACAGTGACAAACACACAGTCACACACACACCAGCAAGGCTATGGACCTAGGGTAATCTGTGGATGATACACATCGATTATGTCACTGGGAATCTATTTCCAAGCCAGCCAGGGAACCCAGGGCACACACAGGCCTATGCTTTAGCGCTCCTACAGAGCGCTCTTCTCTAATCTTTTACATGGGTTCCTCTAGGTTTGACTGTGGTTGTTGGGTACATATGAAATATTCAAATGTACCAAAATGGCTCCCAGACAGTTTAAAACTGATGCCAAGCAAACCGGAAATACCAGCGCTCACTGCCAGAGACAGACAGAGACAGAGACAGAGAGAGAGAGAGAGACAGAGAGAGAGAGAGAGAGAGAGAGAGGGGGACAGACAGAGGACAAAATGAGAGGAGAGAGAGATTCACAGACAGACAGACAGACAGACAGACAGACAGACAGACAGACAGACAGACAGACAGACAGACAGACAGACAGACAGACAGACAGACAGACAGACAGACAGACAGACAGACAGACAGACAGAAAGAGAGAGGATGGGGGGCGGACAGAGGGAGAGAGGAAGAGAGAAAGAGAGAGAGAAAGAGAGAGGACAGTGAGCGGAGAGAGAGAGCGAGAGCCCAATAACACAAAGAGAGAGAGAAAAAGGTTGCAGGGTGAGGGAGAAAGAAGGAAAATAAAACTAGGGGTAAAAGCAAAGAAAATGGGATGGTAAGTGGAAGGAAAGGAGAAAGAAAGGGGATGGAAAGTGGAAGGAAAGGAGAAGGAAAGGGGATGGAAAGTGGAAGGAAAAGGGATGGAAAGTGGAAGGAAAGGAGAAGGAAATGGGATGGAAAGTGGAAGGAAAAGGGATGGAAAGTGGAAGGAAAGGATAAGGAAAGGGGATGGAAAGTGGAGGGAAAGTGGAAGGAAAGGAAAGAGGAAGGAAAGGGAATGGAAAGGGGATGGAAAGTGGAAGGAAAGGAAAGGGGAAGTAAAGGGGATGGAAAGGGGAAGGAAAGGAGAAGGAAAGGGGAAGGAAAGGAGAAGGAAAGGGGAAGGAAAGTAGAAGGAAAGGAGAAGGAAAGGAAAGGAAAAGGAAAGGGGAAGGAAAGGAGAAGGAAAGGGGATGAAAAGTAGAAGGAAAGGAGAAGGAAAGGAGAAGGAAAGATGTGGTTCTAAGCAAGATAGACAGATAGTGAGGCTCTGAAATGGATGATAACCAACAAGGGAGGAGAACACTAGAGGTAATGATTTATCACAGATGGCTGTAGAGCTGACCCCAATTATTCGACTGGTCGACTGTTTGTCGATAGGCTGTTGGTCGGCCAAGATTTGTTTTTGTCGAGCAGTAGCAAATATACTGTATATTTTTTCATTTTTATGGCACGAGACACCAGTCTTCTTCACACTCTTCTCAGTGAACTAATCCATTGCTGAGGCCGAAACTAATCCATTGCGGAGGCCGCAAGGATGGCACAGTCCAAGATGTACAATGCACGTAACTCTCCTGAATGCGCTCTCTCCCGCCAATTTGTGCACATTCATTGTTGCATGACATCATTGTGTGAATTGTTTGCATTTGATTGTTAGTGTCAATCGATTACCCATTACATATATCACCAGTAGTACAATTACTGGTAATTAAATCTACAATGTTTGTTTGGTTACGGTAATGTCTGTTATATGCATTCAATATATTATTATTCCAGGCTTTTACCGTTCTCATTGTCGGAGTGGACACGTTTGTCATGAGGTTGCCCTGTTGGTTGAGGTTATGACCCCCCATAAATTCCTTTACCCCTTTTCTCTCTCTACTCTACAGAATGGACTCTTGGAAAGCCCTTTGATAACATAGAGAGAGTATGGTAACATCAAAAGGTTGGGAACGGAACAATATTTCGGTAATCCAACCAGTAGAAAGTATCTGTTGGTACTTAAAGATTATGATGTCAGATCAGTTGTCGTCTGAGATATTATTAATGGGGTGACAGGTAGCCTAGTGGTTAGAGCATTGGGCCAGTAACCGAAAGGTTGCTAGATGGAATCCCCGAGCTGACAAGGTAAAAAATCTGTCGTTCTGCCGCTGAACAAGGAAGTTAACCCACTGTTCCTAGGCCTCATTGTAGATAAGAATTTGTTCTTAACTGACCTGCCTAGTTAAAAATTAATAATAATAATAATCATAAATGATATATAAATATGGCAACTTGGTATGAACTTTTAACTTTTATTCACTAAAGAAGTGATACATCCTAGACGTCGAGTTATCAGCAGCAGCTGTAAACGTGCGTGGCCTAGGAAAGGACGGACAATCTCTTCAGAATGACAGGGTACTACAACGTATCCGTTCTACCACACAACAACAGACTACAGCGTATCCGCCCAGAAATATTCTTCAAAAGGACAAGTGAGATCTCTGCTGGGCATCCCAGCCTTCCATCTTCGACCAATCTATCGAAGCGCAGCTCAGAGTAAATATATTTATTGCTTTTCCTTTTCCGAATGGGCGGATATTTAGAATGCATAAGATTATCTATTTACAATAGCATAGCTTCATAAGGTCCGATAGAGACCCAATCCATTTGCTCCTCAGTCTTCTCGCACTTTCATTCAAACCCAATCCCCTTTCTTTGTGTAACCAGCCATCATATCGGTTTCGTCCGCTAGGATGTTTTCTTTTATGACATAATTAGTAATCAATGTATGATCCATCCTGTGTAGATGTAATTCTGTGTGATTATTTTGGTATGTAGTAAATAAACAAGTAAACCAAATTTTGTATTGCTGATTCAACTTGTTAGCCAGGGTTCGTGAACATAACCAAGAATTTTACGACGTTCAGATGAGACTGAATAAGGTGACGATTAATAATTGACTGCTATTGATATAAAAGATTACCAGATCTTTAAGAGTTTATTCGGAAGACAACAGCTCTATAAACATTCTTCTATGGTGCCCTGACTTCCTAGTTAATTACATTTACATGATTAGTTTAATCAGGTAATATTAATTACAGAGAATTGATTTTGATAAAATAGCATGTCATATATAATTTAATCCATAGTAAAGACACAACATGTTGTTTGTAGAGCGCACAACCTATGCTACACTTCTGAGAAACAAGTTCTGGTTTATTTCATTCCATTTACAAGTTTTGTCAATTTAGTCATTGTCTTTTGTTTGGAGCACTCCTATCAATGTTGAGTAAGGACGAGCATCCAATTATGCATAGAAGTAGGCTGACAAATGTAAGCATATAAATGTGCCACCACTAATGACCTATGGAGCTTCTCAAAGTAATGTTTCCTTCACCTCAAACAGCAAGCAAACAGTCTGTTTTTACATCCATTGAGAATGACAATAATTGCTGAATGTTTTTGAAAAATCTTTCCAGCTCTCGCCCTTCCGATAACCACTCAGCATGAAATGGAAAAATGTCATGCTCTGATCCTGTGGAAAAGTTATAAAATAGGCCTACCTAATTACTTCTCATCCCTTGTGCAAAAAGCCTACAGCTGTGTCTGTCCCGAGCTCACTGGTGCAGTTCGGGAACCTCTGAGTGCCCAGAATATTTTACACAATGTTGCAAGGAGCTTCAGGGCGGACCCTAGTTAATAGTTACACAATGGTTCAAGTCCACTGCAGACAGGCCATTTGTAACAAATGTGATTTATAAGATATATTATTATTATTATTTGGTTTGTATTATTTTAATTTATATTAGGATATAATTTTTATTAACCACATGACAATGATTGAGATAATAAGACGTTATTATAAATGAAATGAAACTGTTCCACGAAAATGTGCCCATGTGACTCGTTTCAGGAGACTAGGCGTACGTCGCACGTCACTACTTCACAGGATAAGCATTTTAACGAGGGATGCACGATATATCGGTAAGCATATCAGAATCGGACGATATTAGCTAAAAATGCCAACATCGGCATCGGCCTAATGTCTAGTTTAACACTGATGTTCAAAACCAATGTCAAAGCTGACGTGCATACCTATATAAATGTAGGTATACATTTTTTTAAATAAAGTACATTACAATTATATATTTTACTTTATGGGGACTGAATGCTGAGTTAAGGCTCCCAGGCTTGCAACCCCTAACCCAGCCAACACCTCAGCACCCCCTGCAGCAACTTGCCCAACCCCCCCCTGCTTCTCCTTCACCCAAATCCAAACAGCTGATGTTCTGAAAGAGCTACAAAATCTGGATCCCTACAAATCAGCTGGGCTAGACAATCTGGACCCTCTCTTTCTAAAATTATCTGCCGAAATTGTTGCAACCCCTATTACTAGCCGATTCAACACCTCTTTCGTATCTTCTGAGATCCCCAAAGATTGGAAAGCTGCCGCGGTCATCCCCCTCTTCAAAGGGGGAGACACTCTAGACCCAAACTGTTATAGACCTATATCCATCCTGCCCTGCCTTTCTAAAATCTTTGAAAGTCAAGTTAATAAACAGATCACCGACCATTTCGAATCCCACCGTACTTTCTCCACTATGCAATCGGGTTTCCGAGCTGGTCATGGGTGCACCTCAGCCACGCTCAAGGTTCTAAACGATATCATAACCGCCATCGATAAAAGACAGTACTGTGCAGCCGTCTTCATCAACCTGGCCAAGGCTTTCGACTCTGCATCACTGCATTCTTATCAGCAGACTCAACAGCCTTGATTTCTCAAATGACTGCCTTGCCTGGTTCACTAACTACTTCACAGACAGAGTTCACTGTGTCAAATCGGAGGGCCTGTTATCCGGACCTCTGGCAGTCTCTATGGGGGTGCCACAAGGCTCAATTCTCAAGCTGAATCTTTTCTCTGTAAATATCAATGATGTCGCTCTTGCTGCTGGTGATTCTCTGATCCACCTCTATGCAGACGACACCATTCTGTATACATCTTGCCCTTCTTTAGACACTGTGCTAACAAAGATCCAAAAGAGCTTCAACCCCATACAACACTCCTCCCATGGCCTCCAATTGCTTTTAAATGCAAGTAAAACTAAGTGCATGCTCTTCAACCGATTTCTGCCCGCACCCTCCCGCCCAACTATCATCACTACTCTGGACAGTTCTGACCTAGAATATGTGGACAACTACAAATACCTAGGTGTCTGGTTAGACTGTAAACTCTCCTTCCAGACTCACAGTAAGCATCTCCAATCCAAAATTAAATCTAGATTTGGCTTCCTATTTTGCAACAAAGCCTCCTTCACTCATGCTACCAAACATACCCTCGTAAAACGGACTATCCTACCCATCCTTGACTTTGGCGATGTCATTTAGAAAATAGCCCCCAACACTCTACTCAGCAAACTGGATGTAGTCTATATACTATACTACCTACTATACCTCTATATACTATACTACTATATATACTACCCACCACTGCGACCTCTATGCTCTCGTTGGCTGGCCCTCACTACATATCTGTCGCCAAACCCATTGGCTCCAGGTCATCTATAAGTCTTTGCTAGGTAAAGCCCAGCCTTATCTCAGCTCACTGGTCACCATAGCAACACCCACCCGTAGCACGCGCTCCAGCAGGTATACTGCACTGGTCATCCCCAAAGCCAACACTTCCTTTGGCCGCCTTTCCTTCCAGTTCTCTGCTGCCAATGACTGTAACGAATTGCAAAAATCTCTTAAGCTGGAGTCTTATTTCTCCCTCTCTAACTTTAAGCATCAGCTGTCAGAGCAGCTTAACGATCACTGTACCTGTACACAGCCAATCTGTAAATAGCACACCCGACTACCTCATCCCCATATTATTACTTACCCTCTTGCACCTCAGTATCTACTTGCGCATCATCATCTGAACATATATCACTCCAGTATTAATGCTAAATTGTAATAATTTGTCTCTATGGCCTATTTATTGCCTACCTCCCTACTCTTCTACATTTGCACACAATGTACATAGATCTTTCTATTTTTCTGTTCTTTTGTGTTATTGACTGTACGTTTGTTTATGTGTAACTCTGTGTTGTTGTTTTTGTCGCACTGCTATGCTTTATCTTGGCCAGGTCGCAGTTGTAAATGAGAACTTGTTCTCAACTGGCCTACCTGTTAAATAAAGGTGAAATAAAGATAAATAAAAAAGGCCAGACCAGATACAAATTCAATTTGCACTAAGGTGTGTAAAAGTAAAAGGTATCGTGGCCTTTGGGGCCAACAAGTGGCAGGAGTCTTTGAAGCCCCCTCCTGCTGTTCAAAGACCATCCACTGGCATTTTCTACAAGAAATATGCCTCCAGAAATAAAAGCTTCTCCAAAGAGAAGTGCCTGCTGCACTGCTGCAATGCTGCGATCTGTTCACCTTCGGGCCTGGCGTGTCTGGTAAAGGTACCCCCACCACACTCACCCCTCTCTCCCGAGCTTTCGCTCGCCTCCAGCACACACGCACTGTTAAGGCGAGTGACTCTGAACATACAATGGATAGCCCCAAGTCATTATATACACTGCTCAAAAAAATAAAGGGAACACTAAAATAACACATCCTAGATCGGAATGAATGAAATATTCTTATTAAATACTTTTTCTTTACATAGTTGAATGTGCTGACCACAAAATCACACAAAAATTATCAATGGAAATCAAATGTATCAACCCATTTGGAGTCACACTCAAAATTAAAGTGGAAAACAGGCTGATCCAACTTTGATGTAAAGTCCTTAAAACAATTAAAAATAAGGCTCAGTGTGTGTGGCCTCCATGTGCCTGTATGACCTCCCCACAAAGCCTGGGCATGCTCCTGATGAGGTGGCGGATGGTCTCCTCCCAGACCAGGACTAAAGCATCCGCCAACTCCTGGAGAGTCTGTGGTGCAACGAGTCTGTTGGTGGATGGAGCGAGACATGATGTCCCAGATGTGCTCAATTGGATTCAGGTCTCTAGCATCAATTTTACCCCTTTTTCTCCCCAATTTCGTGGTATCCAATTGTTGCAGTAGCTACTATCTTGTCTCATCGCTACAACTCCCGTATGGGCTCGGGAGAGACGAAGGTTGAAAGTCATGCGTCCTCCGATACACAACCCAACCAGCCGTACTGCTTCTTAACACAGTGCGCATCCAACCCGGAAGCCAGCCGCACCAATGTGTCGGAGGGTACACCGTGCACCTGGTTACCTTGGTTAGCGCGCACTGCGCCCGGCCCGCCACAGGAGTCGCTGGTGCGCGATGAGACAAGGACATCCCTGCCGACCAAGCCCTCCCTATACCGTACGACGCTAGGCCAATTGTGCGTCGCCCCACGGACCTCCTGGTCGCGGCCGGTTACGACAGAGCCTGGGCGCGAACCCAGGGACTCTGATAGCACAGCTGGCACTGCAGCACAGCGCCCTTAACCACTGTGCCACCCGGGAGGCCTAATGCCTTCCTCTTGCTGGAACTGCTGACACACTCCAGCCACATGAGGTCTAGCATTGTCTTGCATTAGGAGGAACCCAGGGCCAACCGCACCAGCATATGGTCTCACAAGGGGTCTGAGGATCTCATCTCGGTACCTAATGGCAGTCAGTCTACCTCTGGCGAGCACATGGAGGGCTGTGCGGCCCCCCAAAGAAATGCCACCCCACACCATGACTGACCCACCGCCAAACCGGTCATGCTGGAGGATGTTGCAGGCTGCAGAACGTTCTCCACGCCGTCTCCAGACTCTGTCACGTCTGTCACATGTGCTCAGTGTGAACCTGCTTTCACCTGTGAAGAGCACAGGGCGCCAGTGGCGAATTTGCCAATCTTAGTGTTCTCTGGCAAATGCCAAACGTCCTGCATGGTGTTGGGCTGTAAGCACAACCCCAACCTGTGGACGTCGGGCCCTCATACCACCCTCATGGAGTCTGTTTCTGACCGTTTGAGCAGACACATGCACATTTGTGGCCTGCTGGAGGTAATTTTGCAGGGCTCTGGCAGTGCTCCTCCTGCTCTTCCTTGCACAAAGGCGGAGGTAGCGGTCCTGCTGCTGGGTTGTTGCCCTCCTACGGCCTCCTCCATGTCTCCTGATGTACTGGCCTGTCTCCTGGAAGCGCCTCCATGCTCTGGACACTACGCTGACAGACACAGCAAACCTTATTGCCACAGCTCACATTGATGTGCCATCCTGGATGAGCTGCACTACCTGAGCCACTTGTGTGGGTTGTAGACTCCATCTCATGCTACCACTAGAGTGAAAGCACCACCAGCATTCAAAAGTGACCAAAACATCAGCCAGGAAGCATAGGAACTGAGAAGTGGTCTGTGGTCACCACCTGCAGAACCACTCCTTTATTGGGGGTGTCTTGCGAATTGCCTATAATTTCCACCTGTTGTCTATTTGCACAACAGCATGTGAAATGTATTGTCAATCAGTGTTGCTTCCCAAGTGGACAGTTTGATTTCACAGAAGTGTGATTGACTTGGAGTTACTTTTTTGAGCAGTGTATTTTATTTTTTGCTTATTTTTGCTATTTGCATCATGATTCCTGCATACTTTGTTGACCTCAAACTTTCTTTCCCCAAACGTGAGACAGACTATGTTTGTTCCCACACTCGGGACTCTGACTATTGGTTAGACAGACTTTTGGCCTCCAATCCTATTCTAACCACCTCTCGCCAGCTTTGTATTCATGTTACCTGATGAAATTGCTATATAATATGATCTTGCTGCCATCTGATGCGCATTCAGATGTCATAAATCAGCACTGCAGAGCTCTCCCTGTCCTATGCCGTGCCTTGATTGTATTACTGCTGATGATATCTGGAAATGTGCACGTACACCCTGGCCCATCTACTGTTGCTAGCCCCAATTCTGACTTGTGCTGATTTGAGTTCCCTGAATTCCAATCGGACCTTGTAGTCATGTAGGCAGATAATATTCAAATTTTTGGTGACTTTAATATTCACATGGAAAAGTCCACAGACCCACTCCAAAAGGCATCATCGACTCAGTGGGTTTTTTCCAACATGTCTCCTACTCAACCTACTCACTGCCACAGTCAAACTCTTGACCTAGTTTTGTCCCGTGGAATATATGTTGTGGATCTTAATGTCTTTCCTCATAATCCTGGACTATCGGACCACCATTTTATTACGTTTGCAATCGCAACAAATAATCTGCTCAGACCCCAACCAAGGATCATCAAAAGTCGTGCTATAAATTCTCAGACAACCCAAAGATTCCTAGATTACCATTCCAGCCTCCCTCTGCGTACCCAAAGGATGTCAGAGTACAAAATCAGTTAACCACCTAATTGAGGAATTCAATTTAACCTTGTGCAATACCCTAGATGCAGTCGCACCCCTAAAAACAAATAACATTTGCCATAAGAAACTAGCTCCCTGGTATACAGAAAATACCAGAGCTCTGAAGCAAGCTTACAGAAAATTGGAACAGAAATGGCGCTACACCAAACTGGGAGTCTTTCGACTATCTTGGAAAGACAGTACTGTGCAGTATCGAAGAGCCCTCACTGCTGCTCCATCATCCTTATTTTCCAACTTAATTGAGGAAAATAAGAACAATCCAAAATTTATTTTTGATACTGTCGCAAAGCTAACTAAAAAGCAGCATTCCCCAAGAGAGGATGACTTTCACTTCAGCAGTGATACATTCATGAACTTCGTTGAGGAAAAGGTCATGATCATTAGAAAGCAAATTACAGACTCCTCTCCTCTTTAGTAGTACTATATCTCTTAACACATTGATGAAAATAATTATGGCCCCTAAACCTTCAAGCTGCATACTGGACCCTATTCCAACTAAACTACTGAAAGAGCTGCTTCCTGTGCTTGGCCCTCCTATGTTGAACATAATAAACGGCTCTCTATCCACCGGATGTGTACCAAACTCACTAAAAGTGGCAGAAATAAAGCCTCTCTTGAAAAAGCCAAACCTTGACGCAGAAAATATAAAAAACTATCGGCCTGTATTGAATCTCCAATTCCTCTCCAAAATTTTTGAAAAAATGTTTTACGCGGCAACTCACTGCCTTCCTGAAGACAAACAATGTATACGAAACGCTTCAGTCTGGTTTTAGACCCCATCATAGCACTGAGACTGCACATGTGAAGGTGGTAAATTACCGTTTAATGGCGTCAGACTGAGGCTCTGCATCTGTCCTCGTGCTCCTAGACCTTAGTGCTGCTTTTGATACCATCGATCACCACATTCTTTGGAGAGATTGGAAACCCAAATTGTTCTACAAGGACAAGTTATGGCTTGGTTTAGATCTTATCTGTTGGAAAAATATCAGTTTGTCTCTGTGGATGGTTTGTCCTCTGACAAATCAACTGTAAATGTCAGTGTTCCTCAAGGCTCCGTTTTAAGACCACTATTGTTTTCACTATATATTTTACCTCTACGTAATGTAATTCGGAAACATAATGTTAACTTTCACTGCTATGAGGATGACACACATCTGTACATTTCGATGAAACATGGTGAAGTCACAAAATTGCCCTCCTGGAAGCTTGTGATTCAGACATAAGGAAGTGGATGGCTGCAAAAAAAAGAGATCTTCTGTTGAATCTGACAATTAATCTTGATGGTTGTACAGTCGTCTCAAATAAAACTGTGAAGGACCTCGGCGATACTCTGTACCTGATCTCTCTTTTGATGAACATATCAAGGCTATTTCAAGGACAGCTTTTTTCCATCTACGTAACATTGCAAAAATCAGAAACTTTCTGTCCAAAAATTATGCATAAAAATGAATCCATGCTTTTGTCATTTCTAGGTTAGACTAATGCAATGCTCTACTTTCCGGCTACCCGGATAAAGCACTAAGTAAACTTCAGTTAGTGCTAAATACGGCTGCTAGAATCTTGACTAGAACCAAAAAATGTGATCATATTACTCCAGTGCTAGCCTCTCTACACTGGCTTCCTGTTAATATTTAGGCAAGGGCTGATTTCAAGGTTTCACTGCTAACCTACAAATCATTGGGGTTGAGTCACTCACGTCATCTTCCGGTCCGGGTTGGCGCCCCCCGTTGGGTTGTGCCGTGGCGGAGATCTTTGTGGGCTATACTCGGCATTGTCTCAGGATGGTAAGTTGGTGGTTGAAGATATTCCTCTAGTGGTGTGGGGGCTGTGCTTTGGAAAAGTGGGTGGGGTTATATCCTGCCTGTCCCTGTCTGGGGGTATTGTTGGACGGGGCCACAGTGTCTCCCGACCCCTCCTGTCTCAGCCTCCAGTATTTATGCTGCAGTAGTTTATGTGTCGGGGAGCTAGGGTCAGTCTGTTATATCTGTCGTATTTCTTCTTCGTCTTTCTTCGTCTTATCCGGTGTCCTGTGTGAATTTAAGAATGCTCTCTCTAATTCTCTCGGAGGACCTGAACCCTATGACCATGCCTCAGGTCTACCTGGCCTGATGACTCCTTGCTGTCCCGAGTCCACCTGGCCATGCTGCTGCTCCAGTTTCAACTGTTCTGCCTGCGGCTATGGAACCCTGACCTGTTCACCGGACGTGTTACCTGTCCCAGACCTGCTGTTTTCAACTCTCTAGAGACAGCAGGAGTGGTAGAGATACTCTAAATGATCGGTTATGAAAAGCCGACTGACATTTACTCCTGAGGTGCTAACCTGTTGCACCCTTGACAACCACTGTGATTATTATTATTTGACCCTGCTGGTCATCTATGAACATTTGAACATCTTGTGCATGTTCTGTTATAATCTCCACCCAGCACAGCCAGAAGAGGACTGGCCACCCCTTATAGCCTGGTTCCTCTCTAGGTTTCTTCCTAGGTTCTGGCCTTTCTCTGGAGTTTTTCCTATCCACCGTGCTTCTACACCTGCATTACTTGCTGTTTGGGGATTTAGGCTGGGTTTCTGTACAGCACATTGTGACATCAGCTGATGTAAGAAGGGCTTCATAAATAAATTAGATTGAAATTCGATTGATATCTACTTCACTGATTTCTGCTCTCGTAAAAGCCTGGGTTTTCTGCACATTAACACGAGAAGCTTATTACCTAAAATGGGTCAATTGAATCCAGACATGCTGCTCATTACTGAGACGTGGTTAAAGAAGAGTGTTTTGAATACTGATGTTAACTTATGGCTGCAATCCCGATATCGGGATAAGTGTCATCAACAACCGCTGAATAGTCTAGCGCTACATTCAATAAATATTACTACAAATATTTATATTCATGAAATCACAAGTGCAATATAGGAAAACACAGCTAAGCCTTTTGTTAATCCACCTGTCGTGTCAGATTTTGAAATTATGCTTTTCAGCGAAAGCAATCCAAGCGTTTGTGTAAGTTTATCGATCGCACTAAAAAACATTAAGTACACTTAGCATCAGGAAGCTTGGTCACAAAAATCAGAAAAGCAATCAAATTAATCGTTTACCTTTGATGATCTTCGGATGTTTTCACTCACGAGACTCCCAGTTACACAACAAATGTTGTTTGTTCCATAAAAATGATTTTTATATCCAAAATACCTCCGTTTGTTTGTCGCGTTATGTTCAGAAATCCACAGGAAAGAGCGGTCACGACAATGCAGACGAAAATTCCAAATAGTTTCCATAATGTCCACAGAAACACGTCAAACGTTTTTTATAATCAATCATCAGGTTGTTAAATATATCAACCGCAAATGTCTTTCACAGTAGGAGAGGGGAAAACAATGGCTGTCCAAATTCTGTTGCGTGAGCAAAACTCATGTGACCACTTGACGCGATGTTATCGTTCTGGCTCATTTTTCAAAATAACAGCCTGAAACTATGTCTGAAGACTGTTGACACCTTGAGGAAGCGATAGGAAAAGGAATCTGGTTCATATCCCTTTAAATCCAGCAAAGGGAGGCTATGGAACATGGAGTTTTCAAAATAGAAGCCCCTTCATGTTTTGATTTTCCTGTGTTCGCTTGCAATATCAGTTCTGTTATACTCACAGACAATATTTTGACAGTTTTGGAAACTTTAGAGTGTTTTCTATCTAATACAAATAATAATATACATATATTAGCAACTGAGACTGAGGAGCTGGCCGTTTACAATGGGCACCTTTTCATCCAAGCTACTCAATACTGCCCCTGCAGCCATAAAAAGTTAACCTTTCTGGTTATAACCTTTTTCGGCAAGACAGATCTTCCAAAGGTGGGGGAGTGGCAATCTTTACCAAGGATCACCTTCAGTGCTCGGTTGTCTCCGCCAAGTCTGTCCCCAAACAATTTGATTTGCTGGTTTTAAGCATTAAACTTTCAAATAGCTCTTTGTTGACTGTTGCTGGGTGCCATTGTCCTCCATCAGCACCGGCCTGTACCCTAAGATCTCTCCTGGCCCTTTACACTAAGTTTGAATATGTCCTGCTAGGTGACCTAAACTGGGATATGCTTAAACTATCTGACCAAGTCCTAAAGGAATGGGACTCCCTAAATCTTTCTCAGATTATTACCAATCCCACATAGAATCAGCTTCATCCCCTCTGTCGAAGACGCTTGGACCGTTTTTCCCCCCCGTTTTTTTCCCCCAGTGGTATTGTTAACAAACACATCCCCATAAAGAACATTTGAATTAAAAACAGTTTCTTCCCCTGGTTCGACCGTGATCTTGCAGAGTTTCTCTACCTCAAGAATTGCATTTGGCGAAAAGCTCGGCACACGCATACTCAGGCTGACTGGCTATCGTTCAGGCAAATGAGAAATAAGTGCACTCAGGCTATCCAGAAGGCCAAAGTTAGTTACTTTAAGGAGCAGTTCTCTCTCTGTTTGTCGAACCCCAAGAAGTTGTGGAAAACGGTTAAAGACCTGGAGAATAAACCCTCATCCTCACAGCTGCCCATGTCCCTTAATGTTGATGATGTGGTTGTTACTGACAAGAAGCACATGGCTGAGCTCTTTAAAATCACCACTTCATTAAGTCAGAATTCCTATTTGACTCAGCCATGCCTCCTTGCCCATCCAACATTTCCTCATCTCCCAGCCCTTCTAATGAGAATATCCCTGATGCTTCTCCCTCTTTTTCCCCTGCCCCACTACAAAGTTTCTCCCTGCAGGCAGTCACTGAGTCCGAGGTGCTAAAGGAACTCCTTAAACTTGACCCCAAAAAAACATCTGGGTCAGATGGTTTAGACACTTTCTTCTTTAAGGTTGCTGCCCCTATCATCGCGAGGTGCTGTTACTGTTGCGAGGTGCATTTGTTTTGTTCCTATGGCAGAGATGTTCTGCTGTCCTGTTTCAGGCTGGGGATCTAGGGCTGTGAAAAACAAGGCCCCTCCAGGACAACAGAGGGGATGACAACAGATGGTACTATGGATTCCTCAGGGATTACCCATAACCATTCTAGGTGCAGTCAGCATAGATTCAGCCAGTGTGTGTGTGTGTGTGTATATATGTACATTTGTATTGTGTGCATGAGTGTGTATACATGTGGGAGTGTGTGTTGCCCACATCTGGTACACAGCTGTGGGGGGAGACCAGCCCCAGCCCTAGACAACCTCTCCGTGGGCACCACTGTAGTAACAAGCCATGCTGCATCTTTACAAGGTAGTGAGTCTCCTCTTCACAGCAGTCTCCTACCTCCACTGTGGAGAACTAGCCAGCTAGCCTGGGGCCCACCCAGACAGGTCTCAGAACAACTATTTTTACAGAGGATATTATACCCGAGTCCAGAGAGGACTATTAAAAAGGCACAGGGCCACAACCACATACTGACTCACAACATTGCTCTACAGTCACAACACATCTAGAAACTACACTGAACAAAAATATAAACGCAACAATTTCAACAGTTCATATAAGGAAATCAGTCAATTGAAATAAATTCATTAGGCCCTAATCTATGGATTTCACATGCAGTTGTGCAGCCATGGGTGGTCATCGGAGGGCATAGGCCCACCCACTGGAGAGCCAGGCCCAGCCAATCAGAATGAGTTTTTCCGCACAAAAATAGACAGAAATACTTCTCAGCACCCCCACCCCTCCCCTCCGCAGACAATCCCGCAGGTAAAGAAGCCGGATGTGGAGGTCCTGCGCTGGTGTGGTTACACGTGTTCTGCGTTTGTGAGGCCGGTTGGACATACTGTCCAAACAGCTCTGGTGGACATTCCTGCAGTCAGCATGCCAATTGCACACTCCCTCAAAACTTGAGACATCTGTGGCATTGTGTTGTGTGACAAAACTGCACATTTTAGAGCGGCCTTTTGTCACCAGCACAAGGTGCACCTGTGTAATGAGCATGCTGTTTAACCAGCCTGTCAGGTGGATGGGTTATCTTGACAAAGAATAAAATGCTCACTAACAGGGAGGTAAACACACATTTCTGGGATCTTTTGCACTTTACATGTTGCGTTTATATTTTTGTTCAGTGTAGAAGGACTGGAGACGAGGAAAGGAAACGGCAGCCATGCAGCTATTAACCTAATGTGCATAATAAAACCCAGACGTAAACAATTGACTCATACATTTAATAACATTGGATGAAAAAAAATCTGTTGGATCCCTTAGCTACTTTGGACCGTAGACTGACAAGACTCCAGCTGGGCTTGGTTGGGGTTGGACTGTGGACTGAAATGACTCCAGCTGGGCCTGGTTGGGGTTGGACTGTGGACTGAAATGACTCCAGCTGGGCCTGGTTGGCGTTGGACTGTGGACTGAAATGACTCCAGCTGGGCCTGGTTGGGGATGGACTGTGGACTGAAATGACTCCAGCTGGGCCTGGTTAGTGATGGACTGTGGACTGAAATGACTCCGGCTGGGCCTGGTTGGGGTTGGACTGTGGACTGAAATGACTCCGGCTGGGCCTGGTTGGGGTTAGACTGTGGACTGAAATGACTCCGGCTGGGCCTGGTTGGGGATGGACTGTGGACTGAAATGACTCCAGCTGGGCCTGGTTGGACTGTGGACTGAAATGCCTCAGGCTGAGGCATGGGGAGCCTGACAAGCCGGCTGAGGCATGGGGAGCCTGACAAGCCGGCTGAGGCATGGGGAGCCTGACAGGCCGGCTGAGGCATGGGGAGCCTGACAGGCCGGCTGAGGCATGGGGAGCCTGACAGGCCGGCTGAGGCATGGGGAGCCTGACAGGCCGGCTGAGGCATGGGGAGCCTGACAGGCCGGCTGAGGCATGGGGAGCCTGACAGGCCGGCTGAGGCATGGGGAGCCTGACAGGCCGGCTGAGGCATGGGGAGCCTGACAGGCCGGCTGAGGCATGGGGAGCCTGACAGGCCGGCTGAGGCATGGGGAGCCTGACAAGCCGGCTGAGGCATGGGGAGCCTGACAGGCCGGCTGACCCGACGTCACCAGTAAAAAAACATTTTCAAAAATCCCCGTTGCTTCCCTTTGGTTATTCTGTAACGTGTACGCTGGGAGTTGGGAAGCAAGTACAGGGAGTGCAAATGTAATAATAGAATAAAACAAACAAGAAACAGGAAAAGCATGCAGACATGAAACAGAGTCAATAACGCCTGAGGAAAGAACCAAGGGGAGTGACAGGTACAGGGAAGGTAATCAGGAAGGTGATGGAGTCCAGGTGAATGTCATGAGGCGCAGGTGCGTGTAACGATGGTGCAGGTGTGTGTAATGATGAGACAACTGGCGACTTCGAACGCCGGAGAGGAAGAGCGGGAGTAAACGTGACACTATGTGTCTTGTTTGTTCCTGTGAAAAGCAATACTTTATCCCTTATCCCGATCCTGGTGCTCTTTGCAGGATATCCTTTCCACATGAACCACTGACTGGGAGAATGGGAGCTTCCTGTCTGTCTGGGGCACTGGTAAATCACCTTGTGTGTGTATTCAGAGCATATTCACGTGCAACTTGTGCCCACGTGTGTGTTAATTTTTAAAGACCCATTTCAGAGCATACTCCCAGGCAGTCTCCTGCTTCCTGTCCTCCTCACATTCCTTAGCTATGGAAGAGGATAATTTCAACATGTTGTTCTCATTCATATGGCTGAGGAGGCTGCACATTCCTTCATTAACTTAAAAAAAAAATTAAACCCATGATAGTTCATGTTTATGAAACAGACTCCCGTTGGAGAGTGGTTCTAAATCAAGAGAATGTGAAGCGTACCTCCTGGCTGTGTTGCGCCATTACAGCCTTTGTTGAACTGAGAAATTACCGTTCTGTTGGTTCTCCTTCATTTGAACGGATGACCCGACCGTACAAGCTGTTGATGTTTGTTTTAAAAGACAAAGGGATGGAGAGCTGGCCTTCTGCTTAGTGAGACTGGGACATATAAATCAATAACGGATGTAACCACACACACACAACCCAACCCCCAAGCAGCCCTCACTTCCTGTTTGCGTGATGGAAACAGAGCGCTCGGCCACTTGGTTAAAAAAACAACTCTCTTATCCACACTGTGACTCAAAGTCTTTTAACAAGAAACCAACTCTAGTGCCCAGGGAGGGAGGGCCCACATTCCCAGTCACTCTCCGTCTCCGCAAGAAAATACATTCTTTATTTTTCTCCCCAAAACTCCAGAGAACAGCATGTGGCCAGAACACGGCTCGCGCTCAGCAGATGAATTCCATTGCGGTTTGGGGAGATTAGACTTTCATTAGGACTTTGTGTCACAAGGGCCCTTGTACCTCAGCCAATTGAGGGACACAAACAAAAAACTCCAAATTGGCCTCCCTACCCCCCTTAAGGGGAGAGGACCGCTCGCTACGTGAAAGAGCTACATGACAAGCGATAACAAAGACAGTATTGTAGAGGGTGCATCAGCTGGAAGATGACAGATGGGAGAGGGAGAGTGCTGGCAGGGGTGTGGAACAGAAAGGGAGCAGGGTTGATTGCAGAGAACAAAGAAGGAGGAAGGGGGGGGTCGATAGTTACCCATTGCAATATTATTTTAGACAATATTATAATCAATACTTATAAATCGATAGGCAGCTGTACCTACGGTATTTTTAATCCTATAGCTTGTTCTCCATCTTTAAAAAAAAAATTGTGAGTCAACATGTTTTCAGCACATTTATTTCCATGACTGAGCAAAACAAATTTTCTCATGCTCTCGCTTGTCTCTCTGGAGCAGGCAATATGTTTGGAACATCAAATCACAATAAAATCACTTTATCGAATTGCAATACATGGTGTGAATCACAACGTATCCTACCACATATGCCACACTTGCCAAATGCTATCATGAAAGAGGACCGCAATGGAAATAATTTCTAGACTTGTGTTTATCATGGATGATTCTTAATTAATCAAGAACATAATGTTGTATGTGTACCTTGTTTAAAATGATCAAATAAACTAAACTAAAAAGCAATACAAATCGTATAGTATGTTAAATAAAAGATATCTTACTAATATCGTATTGTGAGGTCCCTGACCATTCCCAGGCCTACACCAATGCACACTTCTCAGGGTGTTGACTGCATCATCATGATCTGTCAGATTGAGACTCTAACCCTCTCACAGCAGTGGAAGTCAGTCAGCGCCTGGGATCTAATTCTGATCTACGCTCCCTGTTTCTGCTCTAGGAGACAGCAGTGGAATTCAGTCTGTGCCTGGGATCTAATTCTGATCTACGCTCCCTGTTTCTGCTCTAGGAGAAAGCAGTGGAATTCAGTCTGTGCCTGGGATCTAATTCTGATCTACGCTCCCTGTTTCTGCTCTAGGAGACAGCAGTGGTTTAGGCTACACTACACAGGGAGGGAGGCGCAGAGCCAGGAAAAGCACAAAGAGAGAAGCTGGCCTCAAACCGAACAGCACAGCAAAGTCCTTTTTTGTTTATTGGTAAATTCCAAAATAGAACAATGCAGAAAATACCAGAGTGAGGAAGTCAGGAGGGGTGGAGGGAACAGATCATTTTGGGGGAACAGATCATTTTGGGGGAACGGATCATTTCCCCAGTGTTTTTCAAGCATCTCCAAGGTGACATATTTTGTATGAACCGAGGTTCTCAGTAGCCAGCCATGTCTTCACTGTGTAGCTTAGACAGGTTTGCTAAGACAAGCTTGTGCCTTGGTATTCCATGTCCTTTCACAGACTAGACTAAAGAACGATTAAGGTTCTCCTATTGGGACACTTGAATAACCCTTTTTTCTAAGAGTGTAGGCTTTTTACCTGTGCATTAAGATTGGTCCATTTAATGCCCTCAAGCTTCAAAGAACCAATTATACCAGGCTGAAGGTCAGATACAAAAATCAAGAGAAGCAGTTTGATGTTGGGTGACAACAGAAATGGCCATGATTTGCCAGTGTATGTTACCATTTAGTAAACCTAGTTATTAGGCACAGAGTATCCTTCATGTTTCAAAACACTCCCTGACCCTAAGTGCAATCAGACCACTGTGTGCCACCTAACCAGGGACAAGGCCTACCACACTACACACACAAACACAGACACACAACACACTAGCAAGTACCAGACACATAATTGTACACACACAACCAAAAACACACCCTTTTCACCGCTCCACAAAAATCCACTATTGCACTGAACAGTAACATAACCGTCTTACTAACCAACATCACAAACATCCAGTCCACAAGACTACAAACAAGGACAATTCTTGGATAGGAATATATATATATTTTTATTCACTGATATATAACTTACGCAGCAGTAAAACTATTTGCAAATGACTGAACAAACATGATACATTGTTCTTGAGTGGTTACAGGACATGGTGAACACATAAAACACACACTGTTTATAGCAGTGTAATACACGGAAGTCATCACAAACAGATTTAAATCCAACTGTTGCAAGTTGCATGAGGAGGGTGTGGCCCATCTTTCCTAGCCCTAATGTGATTAAAGAAATAAGTCTTATCCAACCTACACACACAACCTACACACACACGTTGTAGAGCCTAGTTTGCCTTGACCACACTTTATCTTTATCTTTGTCTGAACTCTGAACTGGACAGCAGTTCCAGAACAGTAGCCTGTTCACACAAACACAGACACACCCTTTACTTATTTCAGCATGCAGACATACTTACATACAGACCCACACACTTACATACCTATCTACACTCACAGAAGCTCCAACCTGGGCAGAATGCCTTTCTTATATAAAACCAACGAGGAAGCACAGCATAAAATACAAGATTAGCCTCAACAGCTTCCGTTTAATATCAACCGGGCGGTCCGGGCAGGATTGGACTCTTCTGGGGCTGGGCTGCACACACCAAGGTGACATTTCTACATCAAGCCCAGACACCCACAGGAAAGCATGGCTGAAACCTAAACATTGCAGAAGGTCTGTAAGGAGAGGAAGAAACATAGCAAGCAGAGCCTCATAGAAACTGCTTCAATCCATCAGAGCTGTGGTAAGTTCGTCACTAACTTTTCTCAAAATAACATTTTTATTCAGTAAAAGTTATTTTTTTTACTTCACAGAAAAAACACACTAGACTTGGATTGCACTGTGAAAACAATGGGAGACCGTTAAGTGTCTGGGCCAATCCATAGGTTGGGCCACCTGTAAACGACTTGTGTGGGTTCTGGGAGGGAAATGTGGTTATTTGTTAGACCTAGTTAGAGAGGAGCAACAGTGATCATTATCAGACAGTTCCAGAGTTACAACACCCATCCTGCTAAAACATGAAACACAACCTTGGCATTGGTGAATCATTCCACCAAGTTACCACACTGACTTTGCTCACACCCACACTAATGAGTGGGATGTGTTGGGAGGGTTAGGTCCAATTCACCCGTACCTTATAGAAGAATCAGCCTGTGGGTTGCCTCTCTAGAAGTTGTAGGTATGAATGGGATGTCTATCTAGGTGATAAGGGGAAGAGTGATTGGGGATAACTTACATCCAAGGCCTCCCGTCGCAGGCCGTCTGTGTTCCTCAGCCAGCAGCGGCTCAGCTCACTTAGCTCCAGGATGGCCTGCACCTTCAGCCTCACCGTGTCCCCAGACTGACGGATCATCTCCACAATCTCGTCCCGGGTCTTGTTCTCCACGTTTCCCCCGTTGATCTCCACCAGACGGTCTCCCGGCACCAGCCCCAGGGCCAGGTCCTTAGCGCCGGCCCCGGGCTCGGCGAAGTGCACCACCCTCCGGTAGACCCCGCCGTCGGCTCCGCGGTCCAGCATGGTGGTGCGGCGCAGTGAGAAGCCGAAGTCACCCGTGTTGCGGCGCTGGAGCTCCAGCTCCCGCGGCTCCGGAGACTGTGGAGGGATGACGGCCGGGAGCCTCAGGTCAGCAGAGAAGGTCTTGTCCACCACCTCAGGGATGCGGGCCTTCTTGACCTGTACTGGCCAAGGTGCTGGCCCGACCCCCGGCCCAGGCTGCTGGAGGCTGTGCTTGTGCTGCGGTTCGAACACCTTGTTCTCCACCTGCGGGGACGGAGTGGCTGAGTTCTGTCCCGAGGGTGTGGAGGTCTCTGAGGGGCTCTCCTCTTTGCTCCTCTGAGAGAAGGAGAAACGTTTCATGACCTGAGAGGAGTTGTGCTTGGCCATCGAGCCAAAGTGGGCCACGCGGTCTCGTACCGAGCCCCGGTCCTTGTCCATACCGCCACCCCCATCACCCTTTAGGTCGTCGGTGGAGCTGGCAGCGCTCAGGCCGTCTGCGTCCAGTACCATGCTACTGCGGTTGCTCAGGCCGTCTGACTCGATGTCAGTGAGGCTGAGCTCGTGGCTGCTGGCCACCTTGATGGGAATGGGGTTGGAGATCTCCAGCTTGTTCTTGGAATCCCGCTTGGACTCCCTCTTGAGATTGAAGAAGCCACGCCTCATACTCATCTCCTCCAGGCTGCACAGCTCCGCCGCAGACATCCTCTCCTTCTTGTCCTTCTTATCCTTCTCCTTCTTCCCTCCATCCTTCTCCTTGTCCTTTTTGATCAGGCTGAACATGGTGGTGTGTCTGCTGTGTTGCTCCACACAGTTGGTTGTCCTACCGGTTTGGCTCCTGTTTCTTCATGCAAGGGGGATTTTTCCATACAGAAGCAGAGGTCCAGTTTTTTTGGGGGGTGCAGTCTTGCGTAACCTCTAAAAAGGGGTTAAGCTGCCACTAATTAAAATGCCCTGAGGGAGAGAAAAAACATGTTCAGTCAATATTCACATCTGGCATAAGAGAATGAGTAACAGAGCTTATTATGTTTCAAAAATACAATTAGATCACACACAATATATCACTCCCAGTGAGGAATTTGTCACAGAAAATAAAATTGTCAATTTAATAAACACCCATTTTATTTCTCCTCCTAACCAAACATCACATACACATATTTAGCAGATGTTATTGCGGGTGTACAGAAATGCCTTTTGAGTAGGACTATAGACAGAGTGACCCACGACTTAACCTTTTGCAACAGTCCATTAGCATGCCACACAAAGCATTAGTCGCTTATTTGAACATGGAAAAATATTACACATATCACAACCAAAGAACAGTTTAAGTGATCTTGGCAAAAGAGAAACATTCCTATCCTCCATTAGAGCTGTGTTTGCCAAAACCACAAAACTCAAGGAAGATATTTTTGCCAAAGAGCCACTCTCAACATACTGCAGAAGGCAGGCAGGAGCACATTCCCAAAATCTGGGTTTTATTACTATTTTTCTGCCTCAGGGGTGCTACGCGGACCTAGGGCTGTTGCGGTGACCGTATTACCGCCACACCGCCATTCACGAGTCACGAAGACAGTCAAATTCCACATGACCGTTTAGTCACGGTAATTAGGCTTCTCCAAGCTCTGATGCTGCTGATGGTCATTAGTAGCCTACCAAACTTGCTTACTACCTGGTACTCAGCACTCTATTGTCCCTCTAATCACTCTGACATCAAAGCAAATGTTTTCAAAAATCTAATTAAACACTTCATGAGAGCCAATAAGCTCATGTTCGCAACATTTCTATAGGCTATGCAATTGCAGGAGAAAACAGAGTGATGGCCTCTATTAAAAAGAGGAGGATCAGATTTCTACAGGCTAGGCCTACTATATTTATTTCTCAACTTTCCTAATATTAAACACATTGCTCATATTTACAACAGAAGTATAAAAATAAACCAAGGGAAAAGCGTACATAGATGACATGTATCTATTTAAGTACATAGATGACATATTTTTTCCCGCTGCCCCTGTTTCGATACAGATGCAAGATAATGGTCCATTCTAGATCAAAACAAATGTCACACCCATATTATTTAGTATATTTAAAGACCAAATTAAATGAAGACTAGTCTGATGGGTGAAAATGTTATCCTAGCACTTGTGAATTATATATTATCACTTGAATGATGCCCAGCATAAAAAACAATGCCTTTTTTTGTGAATTGTTCGAATCATAGTCACACACCTCATGTAGCCTAGCCCATAGGTCTATATGTTTGAATAAAGTTTGTATAACTAAAGTGGCCAAATAACTTTTTTAAATTAATCACATTAATCTGATTTACAAGGGGTATAGAGCCTAACTGGCATTTATAAACAGAGTGTGAGTTTCAAGTTTGGGGAAGATCATTTTCACCATAAATATGCACCTTTTATAGTAAAAGCATGACATGCATAATTGCATTTGCGGTCACTTTTGATAATGGTGTTTTCCGCAAATGGAACATTCACACTTATAAACTACTACCATGTGCGCATTGCTGTGCTTATAATATGAAGAAATAGCATAATAGTTTATCAACATTTTGGGCTACCGAGTGGCGCAGCGGTCTAAGGCACTGCATCTCAGTGCCAGAGGCATCACTACAGTCCCTGGTTTGAATCCAAGCTGCATCACATCCGGCTGTGATTGGGAGTCCCATAGGGCAGCGTACATTTGGCCCAGTGTCGTCCAGGTTAGGCTTTGGCTGCGGTAGGACGTCATTGTAAATAAGAATTTGTTCTTAACTGACTTGCCTAGTTAAATAAAGGTTCAATAAAAATACATTTAAAAAGCTAAAATGTTCTGATCTGTTGCGTCGGCCACATTGCA
Source organism: Oncorhynchus tshawytscha (assembly GCF_018296145.1). NCBI lineage: Eukaryota > Metazoa > Chordata > Actinopteri > Salmoniformes > Salmonidae > Oncorhynchus > Oncorhynchus tshawytscha. The sequence continues at coordinate 41,007,974 of NC_056442.1, forward strand.
TTAACATTTTTTGGGGATGCTAGTGGTTGTATTAATTTGTGATCTATCGTATCCCACAACTGTCCCAGACTATGTTTGGAATATTTATTTCTCACTATATATGGAATATTTATTTCTCGCAGTTTTAGAATAGGTCGACTTTTGTACTATGGGGACAGTGGTTTGACATAGGCTAGTGCTTTTGTTGTTTGTTAGGCCAACTCATCTTGTTGGCTGATGAAAAGTAAATGTGGACAATTTTTCCAATAACTTCAATATGCACCTCGAAATTGGATAAGGACACGCACAGTTCCATCCCCGATGTGTCTGCCTTAACTTGTAGCCTGTGAGAAAGACCCGATCACGTGACTGATTGTGCTGCACACTCAAGGAGAAGGGCACAACGCAGCACTCCGGGCTACAAAAGGCATGGATTTTGTTAGGGTGCATTAGTGCCACAAAGGGCATGCCGCCATGAAATTCGAGACATTATCAAGTGCTTGTCAAATTGTGAATGAGAGACTGTTGGAGTGTGCACAGCCTGCGCAAAAAACAAAGCAGAGCTCATGCCATTCAAGCGACGTTTTTCAAATCATCATTAGTCGCATCATATAGCCTTACAACGTATTAAAAATCCAAACATATAGCCCAACGTTTGTATAACAACTAAAGTTACATTAATAACTCTAAATTTGTCACGACTTCCACCGGAGTTGTGTTTATACTGGTGTTTTCTTGAATTAAATACCTTGTCCACGCATCTCAGCTCTCCTGCGCCTAACTTCTTTCACCAGTTACCCACAGCCTTGACAAAATTAAGCATAGGAGTACCTATTTATTTAGTAACCGTTCAACACAGAATAGCCGCATGTACGCACTCCCTCAAATCATTTGTAGAAAAAATATATAATTTATTCAGCTTTGTTCAATTGTATTCTTCATACTATAAAATAATGCCATAGAATTAAGCAAATCTTGTCTACTAAATGAACTAGTGTAGCCCACAGCAATTTGGCATAAACCACATCAGGACCTAACAAAAGGACAACTTAGAATATGCTATTCTTTTCTTCTGAAATAGACTATACATTTTCTTCATATCATGCTTCTTAAGACTTGTCTAAAATAAATAATGGATTTATTGAGAAGGTGTAGGCTATATTACATGGATTTATTGAGAAGGTGTAGGCCATATTACATGGATTTATTAGCCTACAATCCATTTTAAAAAGTCTGTGTGGAAGCCAGAAGATGCTAAATGTGTTTATGTTAATTAACGGTCAATTAATGTGAGAATGACAGTTATTTCCTTGACAATCACCAGCTGACGAAATTTCGTGACCGCCACAGCCCTATGCGGACCACCCTCGCCATGGTGTAGCATAGAATCACAAACAGCCTAAGGCTTTATCCCCAAATGATGTAGGCTTAAACTATATTTCAGCCTCCGTTTCATGTGTGTAAATCACAGTCAATGTAAGCCAAAACCCAAATTGACTTAAACCTACCCCTACCTGAGTGATAGCAGATATTTTGAATGTGAACTAACTGTTTAGACTAACTGTTGTTCCAGTGAGGGATGGGGGCGCTCAAAATGGGTCAGAATGCACACAGTCCCACTCTGGTAGTCAATGGGGTGAAACTTGTGACAAAGTTCCAGTTCTATCTGACATTCCCAGAGTTCCCAGCAGCAGGAGACCCCTACATCTAAACAAGCCTCTAACAAGGGGCCAGATTCTTGCCCCCCAAAAAACAGGAAGCAAGGTTTTTTCAGGACCAGCTATAAAATGTTCTGGAGGATAACCATAGGCAGAAAAACTAGAAATAACTCATATGTTCCTCCTTGTAGGAGAAAATGACCAGACAACAAGCATAATGGACATACTCTAGCAATGTGAATATACTACACAATACATAAGCTTTATTCACTTCTAATAACGGGCTTGGCAGCTACAACCACATGCAGTTAAAAATATACTGCCAATAGCAACACTTTACATCAGTCCCCCTTTAAAGGAGGTAGGCTACTAAAAGGTTGGGAAAAGTAAGCTGTCTTAAAGACAGTTCATTATTAAATCATTAATAAGAAGATGTCTTGTTTGAAATTGATTATTAATAATGATACAGTCACATATAACGTTTGCTCACTTTTTGGCATCATGTCAGCAAAAAAATGCCATAGAATCAGTTGCATGAAGCTCCCAAACCGCTTCATTATCAGCTGACATATTTCATACACTTTCGTGGTTATAAACAATCTTGCTTGTTGCTACAGATGTTTACACTGTTTTCTTCCCACCACCGCAGGGATGCTTATGGGCACATAATTTCGCCACTTACATCAAGGCTTTATGTTATAACAATGAAATGCCCGCTGAAATACCAGGCACTCTCCACTACGCTAGCGAGTGAGGTGTCATCGTTCCCCATTCACTCAATGGACAGGGGAGAACAAAAAGCGAGAAAACTACTAGCTAGCCAGCTAGCTGATGTCACATTGGGAATTATACTATTTTACAGGCCATTGTTATTTACTACAACTGTAAAGTATTTTCCTCTAAACCCGACTGTAACAAAAAAGCCCTGGCTACAATACTCCATTGACAAAAATGTTATTTTGAAACTACCAATACGCCTTTAGTTAGTTTGGATGATTAGCTGGCATCCCAAGCCTCTGTTCTTTGCCAACATTAATTCTGGTGTAGGCTATCAGCTACGTTAGCTAGCTGCTACAGCACTGGGAAAATATGTTGGTATTTCGGAGACCTCTATTCATAGCTATCTTGCTAAGCCATTCTGCTTTCAATGTTTAGCTCAAATTGGTGCATCGATTCCATCTTCATGAAATGATGGGTGACTCACCGTTTTCAGTGTGTTCTTCCTCTGTGTCGGTGGTTTGACACTGGTGTGTTCGAATCCGAGGCAGTTGTGTTGATGGGATGCAGCTCGTGCTAGAAAGCAGCTGCGTTGACTGTTTATGATTAGCTAGATAGCTGGTTACAGCATGCATGCAACATCACTGAAAATCTATCGAATAGTGATTCCTGCTGGCCAATTGGGTTTATTGCAAGTTGGACAGGATGAACTTTATATGGAAGATTAGATTATGACTTTATGATGATAGATTTCTATTGGTTGCTGTTGCATTTGATATTTTCTGGGTAAAGTATTAATACATACACAGTTAATAACCTAGGAGTGACTGGTTTGTTTATTTGGGATTCATTCAAGCAAGCACTATTAGGCACCAATTCGTACTAGGTTACCAATGCTTTTATCACCGACCCTATCTTTTTGGGGGCCCTAAGCAGAATCCGGTTTAGGGTTCTCCTCACAGTTTTTGGGGAGACCCTGAACATTGGGGGCCCAAAGCAAAATCCGGTTTAGAGTCCTCCTCACAGTTTGTGGGGAGACCCTGAACATTGGGGGCCCAAAGCAGAATCCGGTTTAGGGTCCTCCTCACAGTTTGTGGGGAGACCCTGAACATTGGGGGGGCCTAAGCAGTTGTTTATTTTGCTAATAGCCCATTAGCTGCCTTTGTGGTGTCGGTTTACCTTAGTGGAAATTCACACCACACCTTCGCTCATGCGCCTACACGTCTGGTTGCTGCATCAACTGTAAGCCTAAAAGGTGGAAACATTTTGCATGGTAAAGTCATAAACTCTAAGGTATAACACACTTTATTAAATAGTAGGCCTAGGCTTCTGTAAACTGCTGGATATAAATGTGCCAGTCAGTTACTCCGTTACTGGTATGGCAGCGTTGCTAAGGGAAAGCTCTTTGTGTGATGCTGTAACTTGACCTACGTGAAAGAGAGGACCCTTGGATTCTGTAGACTCACAAAGGAGTTTGAAACAAGCTGAAGTTTAGTTTTGGACAACAATTTCCTAAATTGTCTAGTAAATGTCATTGTCATAGATTTAAAAAATAGTAAGGAAAACTCATTTTTGCATTTTGTATGTTCGATGGTAGATTGAGTTTCAATAATGGAACTGCCTTGTTCTTTATGGCCACCCAAGGATGGTTTGACACTTCCTCAGGACAGATACCCCAGGCACCCTTTAACTCAGTAGAGGCGCCTGGCCATAATGCTGTCTTCACCCCTCTCACGAGCCCCAGAGTCCCACTACCCCCAGGCTTTATGCCCCCTGTGGTGGAGACATCAGAATTAGCTAAGTAACATAGATAATTAAGATGTCTTGTCTGCAGAATATGCCTATATGATTGAACTGTTGAAACTCTTTGTTATTAGAATGTCTCCTTTCGCACTCTGGTGTTGGCAGCTGCACTTCCTCCCTCAAATGGGCCTCAGCCACCTTGGGTCCAGAGAGGGGAGAAGTCAGGCTTATCTATCACATGTCCCTGTTGCTATGCAGAATATCTGCAAGGAGTATGGAAAAGGAGGTCAGAAGGAAACATTGTTTCCATATGCGAACTGTGTGTCTTTATTGCAAACCATGTGAAGGGATGCGTGAGTAATGGGGAACCAATCACTTGTCTCCACAATGTCTGAGCATCAATCAACTCCTCCTAGGGGGAGATTGTTCTCTCCCCTAGCTCAAGGTGGAAACTAAGTAACAACAAATGTCCGAAGTTCTTAGTACTAAACAAAACAACAAGTTCCTTGTATTTGGGGCCTAAGGTCTGGCACTGGATGTGTGGGGTTAGTGTCTGGAACCATTGTGCATCATCTCTGAGATTGCACCTATCCTGACCTATTCTGAGATAGTATATAACTCAGAGGCTCACTCCACTCAGTGAGTACTCACTCCATTCATTTGTGTTTGATGTGACCTGCTCCCTTATTAATAAGTGAATAAAGATTTAGTTTAAGTATAACTCTGACTTGTGTGATAAGTTTGGTTGCTCCTGAAGATCTGGGTAAACTGTGCACAGGGGAGCCCCAAATTGGGATCTCAGGGGAGCCGCACACCTGAAGGAGCAGCTGGACTGCCTAAGATCTGAGAGAAAGCGGACACGGGTGGATACCAGATTCTGAACATAGTATTGAGAGAGGGGAGCAAGATGTTCCACCAATATCCTGATTGGTGATTGACCTTGTCTCTCCTCATTATTGAAAAGGAGGTGAGGGAACCACACAAAGTCAAGTTTTTAAGAAAAGCCTCTGTTACGTAGGCTCCGAGTGTGGTCCTGTGTGAGGCGGCACCTTGGAGGCATAAGCAGGGCCGAGTCAGAGGAGAGTAATCTGAGGATTTGCAGACTCAACGATACTCTGTCACTGCTCGGTTGCGGGCGACCTAGAGCTGTCCTGACACTGAATTGATTACAGTGGGGATTGGTGTGGTCTGTAGGTGTGAGGGGCCAGGGTGACTGTGGGTTCTGTGGGAAGCATAGTACCTGGTGAAGTCCCATTGGATGAGGGACCGCTGTCTGAAGGAGGTATCTACGTTTCTAAGTTACTGATTGATCCCCAGAAGTGGTATAATCCATTTATTTTAAATGCGCTAGCCAGGTATGCCCTGGGTTACGATAGTTAGATGTTATTGTGTTTTGTTATTCCGGGCACTTCACCTGAGGTGGAGGTTAAAAGATACGAGGTAAGATTGGATTTTTGGGACCGTGTTACACAATTAGATAGAAGACACAGTACTCTGTAGGTAGTTTTGTACATTTGGATAGACATAAGAGAATCTATACAACAGTAATCGCAGTAGGCGATATCCTCGTGTGGAGATAATACCCTGTTCTGGGGCCACTAATTAGGCAGTATTTTAATGAAGATATGAATTACCCTGTTCATATGGATAAAATATAAAATCATAAACAGTGCTAACTGGTTTTCTTTGTTTGTCTACCCCTGTGTGTGTCTGTGTTATCTTTGAGTGTGTGTGGACAAAGAACCAGGCATTCCAGACCCTCCTACAGGAGCCTTGAAGGTCACGGTAGATAAGTGGGGAAGGGATATTATGGCATAGAGAGGGTGGTTTTCCTTTGACAGGGACACTAAGTGTGATGCTGTTAGACAAGGTAAGACAGAAATTGGTAGAGAAAGAAGGTAAACTAGGGAAAATGGATCAAATAGACAGGGTAAAATTCAGGAAATGGGAAATGGAAGCTGACAAACAAAAGGAGAGACAGGACCCATTTCAGAGAAAGCCCCGTCCGAATATGGTATTTCAGACTGAGGAAGAAGAAAAGAAGGGAAAATATGAAACAGTCAGAAAGAATAGGAATGATGATGATGACAGAGACTGTCCCCCTCCCTATGCTACTCCTCAAACTCTCTATCCAATGTTGCCGAATCTGCCGCCTCCTCTGCCACCTCCAGTTGAACCGCCGGATGCCAGACCACTGCAACCTACTGCCCCACCCCCTGTCTCTCCCAACACCCCAGTGATTGATCATCTGGCGCGGAGGCTGACTGAAGTCCTGACAGGGTCTGGGGTGACCCGGCCCGTCCCACTGAAGACGCAGTGGGGGGAGCACGCCAAAAGGCAACGAAGACCAATCCTTTTCTCAAGGCTCCTCCACCCAGCTCCAGTGAGGAAAGTGAGGACGGAGGGGCACCCCTACTGACTCTCCTGCTGAAGGACCATCTACAGGCCAGGATGGAGAGGCGTGCCTCTACCCTCTCCCCGTACAACCCAGCATCAGGCCTACATCAACAATATCCTCTAATGGCCTGTCCCAACCCTCAGCCTTGACCTGACAATGCCAATGACGCTGCCGCCACAGCCTGGAATCCAATTGTGAATGTCCAGAGGACGTAAAGACATGATGAAATCAAAGACATTGTAGAAGACCTACCAGACCCAAGTAAGGACGCTGTGAAATATTCAGCAGAGATGAGGGTATTGGTGGGTCAGTACAAACCGAGATAGCCCATATCTGTAAAAAATAAACTGGGACTCAGTGCTACGTTGGGGGCAGGACGTGGGGTGCTACAACTGTAGGAGGCTTGCAGAAGTGCTACAACTGTAGCTACAACTGTAGGAAGCTGGCACAAGTGCTACAACTGTAGCTACAACTATAGGAAGTTGGGTCATTTTGCGGCTGACTGCTCTGAGCCACAGAAGAGCAAAGGCGGGGCAGACTGAGAAGGGGGGCCCCAAAGGGGGACCCCAGAGGAGAGGGAAGTGGAGCACCTCAAATCAAATCAAATGTATTTATATAGCCCTTCGTACATCAGCTGATATCTCAAAGTGCTGTACAGAAACCCAGCCTAAAACCCCAAACAGCAAGCAATGCAGGTGTAGCAGCACGGTGGCTAGGAAAAACTCACTAGAAAGGCCAAAACCTAGGAAGAAACCTAGAGAGGAACCAGGCTATGTGGGGTGGTCAGTCCTCTTCTGGCTGTGCCGGGTGGAGATTATAACAGAACATGGCCAAGATGTTCAAATGTTCATAAATGACCAGCATGGTCAAATAATAATAATCACAGGCAGAACAGTTGAAACTGGATCAGCAGCACAGCCAGATGGACTGGGGACAGCAAGGAGTCATCATGTCAGGTAGTCCTGAGGCATGGTCCTAGGGCTCAGGTCCTCTGAGAGAGAGAAAGAAAGAGAGAAAGAGAGAATTAGAGAGAGCATACTTAAATTCACACAGGACACCGGGTAGGACAGGAGAAGTACTCCAGATATAACAAACTAACCCTAGCCCCTCGACACATAAACTACTGCAGCATAAATACTGGAGGCTGAGACAGGAGGGGTCAGGAGACACTGTGGCCCCATCCGATGACACCCCAGGACAGGGCCAAACAGGAAGGATATAACCCCACCCACTTTGCCAAAGCACAGCCCCCATACCACTAGAGGGATATCTTCAACCACCAACCTACCATCCTGAGACAAGGCCGAGTATAGCCCACAAAGATCTCCGCCACGGCACAACCCAAGGGGGGCGCCAACCCAGACAGGAAGATCACATCAGTGACTCAACCCACTCAAGTGACGCACCCCTCCTTGGGACGGTATGAAAGAGCCCTAGTAAGCCAGTTACTCAGCCCCTGTAATAGGGTTAGAGGCATAGAATCCCAGTGGAAAGAGGGGAACCGGCCAGGCAGAGACAGCAAGCACCTGCATGGACGCCCCCCTTTCAACAACAGCCGTGGCAGCCACCCCGCAACCAATGGCAGGGTGGGCTACCTCACGGGGTCCAGCAACAGCAACAGTGGGGCCCACAAGAAGTCCCTCAAGGCTGAGGCCAACCTGGGGCTTGGCAGACGGAGATGCCTGCACAGACGACCCTGAACAATCCAGGACAGGGACAGGAGGAGTATTGATGAGGAGACAGGGACAGTTGTGTTAGAATCATCAGAGCAACCAGAGCATTTGTTTTTAAAGAGTCACACTCTTACCAGAGTAGGGCCAACCGTGGAGGCTTGCGTCAATGGTTAGTCAATAATATATCTTGTTGATACGGAAGCTACAATGTCTGTGATTGACTGTAAGGCTAATAAGAAGCCTCCCATGTCTAGTGAAACAGTCCAAACTGTAGGGGCTTCAGGCCTCCCATTCAGAGGTCATGTAACTGTGCCTGTTTCCTTTTGTGAAGAGAAATGTCAGCATCAATTCCTCTTCTCTGATCACTGCCCTGCCAATCCCATGGGCAGAGACCTCCTATGTAAATTGGGTATTAACATAATAGTTGTACAGTACAGGAGAAGGAGGAGGGGGAGCAATTGATGCCAATGTAAGAACTGTGTGACTTGTACTATTCAGTGGATATTGATAATGAGGTGCCCAATATTGTTTGTGTTTTCTCAATGGCTAAAACCAATTGGGGCTACGAGGGCGGTTTCAAGTCTGAAGCGGGCATAAATTGCACCTCCCATTTTGCACCATTGACAAGATATCTCCATTATGAGAAGCAATGGCTATGTGCTACATTGCAGGATGAGTCAGTGCAGTGTGAGGGTTTATACTGTAGCAGTGATTTCTGTGCTTTAGGGGTTAATCTAACCCCTTTTGCAATCACAAAAGCTTGTATAGTGGAGAAGGATAAGTCAGTTACTACCTACACTGATAGCCGCTATGCATTTGGGGTAGTACATGATTTTGTTACATTGGGAAACAGCGTGGGTTCCTCACGTCTTCTGGGAAAACTATTTCTCACTGGAAACTTGTTGATAACCTATTGAAAGGTATTCTTCTCCCTTCTGAAATAGCTGTATGTAAATGTTTGGCTCATACTAACTCTCCAAGGACAACATAATGGCTGATTTGGCAGCCAAAGCAGCAGCTGTGTCTACTGATTCTCCTTTGTTGCAGATGGGTTCACATCCTATTAGGAATCTCTTCTCCCCCAATGACATTTCAGACTTGCGATCTTCTGTAGGTCCTGTCGAGCTGAGGAAGTGGAAGAGGCTGTGTACATATGACAATGTGCAGAAACTGTGGTTGGGCCCGCCTGGGCTGCCAACTCTGCCACGTTCTTGTTTTCCCTACCTTGCTAAGTTGGTGCATGGCCAGTGTAACAGTACTCGTCTTGCGTTGTGTACAATCAGTCATCGACACAGAACATGTAGCACCAGTCATGTAGCTTTATTCTGATAAGAACGACACAAAATTGCACGTCATGCAATGCAGGGCTAAGGGGATTGATCAATCGCTTTTCACTCTAATTCTCAAGGAGAATAGTCTAATGACTGGAATATTTAGTGACTGATTTAAAGCAGGGTCTGCATCCTTGATATACACAGCTTTACCTTTTAGTTCTCTCTATTAGGTAGTATATATATATATATTTTTTTTTTTTAAACCTCACGTCAAAATCTAACCTATATCTAGTCCACTGGTAAAACTCACCCTACTTATATCAGATATACATTAGAATTGCAAATAAACAAGTAACACAAAAGTTATCATTTATCTTTGAAGAGCCTCAGACAGAGAAATCATCCATTTCGATAATAAAACGTTCTAGTGGCGCCCTCTTGTGGCGAAATGCGATATCGCCATAAACTGCACCAGCAACGTCTTATCCGGGTCACGGCACCACTGTAACAGTACTCGTCTTGCGTTGTGTACAATCAGTCATCAACACGGAACTCCAACATGTAGCACCAGTCATGTAGCTTTATTCTGATAAGAACGACACAAAATTGCACGTCATGCAATGCACGTCTCACCATCCAACTCTGCACTCACGCACGCTGGTTTGGTGCTTGTTCACTGGGACAGTTACCAAAATAATACAATTACAATATAATATCTTTAACAATGTACCTGATAAGAACGACACAAAATTGCACGTCATGCAATGCACGTCTCACCATCCAACCCTGCACTCACGCACTGTACAAAATATATGAACCCCACCCCACCAGACACGGTAAGTTGCTAGCTAGTACTGGCGGGAATTCTCTACAACAAAATGCACAACAAATATTCTCCAAAAACCGCTGCATCTTATGTGTGATGTTCGAATAACATTTACAAACAATTTGATATAAATTGTACATTTAAATCATCACTTGAGAGTATAAAATTCACTTTTGATGTACAGTGCTTTGCAACCAACAACTTACCGCTGGTTTGGTGCTTGTTCACTGGGACGATTCTAACTGGAACATCCCCCCTCGTAAGCAAGCTACGCAAACCGGCCAATAAGATGCCATGTTGAGTAGGTGAAGGCAAGACAAACTCAAACCAAAAACCCATTGGCTTAACAATAAAGTGGCAAGGGGAATCACCAATATAACCCTGTTACACCAGTACCAGTACCATGTGTCAAAAGTGGGGAGTGGTAGATTTACCTGGTAGAGTAATGCATTATTAAAGACAGAGGTATAGTAGAGACAGAGTAGAGATTGTAAAATGGAAAGTCAGGTATTTGAGAGGAAGAGATATGTAGTTAATAGAAAGTAACAAAGAAAGTGGGAAATAAAGGAAATGAGAAGTTCATTGGAAAGTAAAATTGAAAGTATAAATTCATATTTTGAATTGTTTGAACATTATGATGGTGAAACTCATGGCAGGAACTGGCCTCCCCTGGGTCACGGTAATGCCACTCGCATTGATGTACATGAGGGGGCGGGCACACATAACTACTGGGTTGGCCCCACATGAGATTTTGACCCCTTTCCTACAGAACAAGCTGAACCTGAGGGGCTGCAACGATGACATGGTAAGTTATTGTACTGCTCTAAACAATGTTCTGAAGACTATTTTCCCCAGGCTGAAAGCAGCTCTGCCCCAGCCTCTGGTGGGTATCCTGCACAAACTGCAACCAGGTGACTGACTGGTGGTGAGACCTGAGACGAAGGCATTGGAACCACCAGAGGTGGACTGCACCATACCAGGTGTTGCTGTTCACGTAGCTAATAGGTCTACTTGAATCCATGCCAGCCACTGCAGGAAGGTGCCATACTGCCCACCAGACCCTGAGGATGGAGGATCCGAGACTACACCCCTCAGGCTCCTGTGATGATCCCTGCCCCTCCTGGCTTAGGACAGGCAATCATGGCAGAGGGGTGCAATAATGCTTCCCACCCAGCAAACACGAGCCCCGGTGTCCCTCTATCCCCAGGCCTCTACCCCGCACCCATGATTCCCAGAGTACCTCTAACCCCAGGCTTTGTGCCCCCTAGGGATCCTGTGATGATGCCTGCCCCTCTCAGACCACAAGCCTGCCTTCCAGGACTGGAAAACCTGACTAAATTGATCAGCTCCTCATCCATCAGAAAGTTAATCTGGCTGAAGTGGTTCTGGGCTGGGAGGTGAAACATAACTACATTGTAAAGAACAGTGTCGGGCAGCAAGTGTTTGCTGTAGCAGATAAGGAATGCTGCACTCTACAGTTCTGGGCCGAGCCCGACCTTTCACCCTTCACATCCAGGACAACCTGGGAGAGGAAGTGATGACCCTGATACGGCCTTTGAGGTGCGACTGCTGCTGCTTCCCCTGCTGCCTGCAAGAGCTGGAGGTTCTGTCCCCCTGGTAGCCCCATAGGCTATGTGGTGCAGGAGTGGCACCCTTACCTGCCCAAACTCACTGTGCAGAACAAGAGGAGACAGCCCCAGCTTAAGATCCATGGGCCAAATGTTGTTTGTCATTGCAGTTCAGATGTCAACTTTGATGTGAAGTCTCTGGATGAGACAGTGGTGGTGGGGCAGATCAGTAAGCAGTGGGTTGGATTCCTGCGAGAAGTCTTCATAGATGCAGATAACTTTGGAATCTCCTTCCCTATGGAACTGGATGTGAAGGTAAAGGCAGTGTTGCTGGGAGCCTGCTTCTAAATCGACTTCATGTACCTTGAGAGAGGTAGAAGAGGTGGATTACATTCCTAACCCTATGGGTGACGTTTTCTGCCCACTGAACAACACTAGGATTGAAATTAAACAAAACCAGTGTGAATTTAGGACTTCTATCCATTGATGCTCAACGTAAAGTATGTTGAAATGTGACGTTAATAGAATGTTAAAGGCATAATCTGGGATATCACCTGCTGCATTTATTCAGTGAAAAGAGTTTAGTATGTTTAGTATTTCCAACCTAGCCTACAGCAAGGATTTTTTTAAAGAGCTCTGGATGCGTTTCCTTAGTAACCTCACTAGCTTGTATGTACATTCTTCCGTCAACATGCACAGATAGATTTTAACACATAGCTACATTGAGTAGTTTCCTGATGAAAATGAATAGGCTGAATGACTGATGTATCAGTTTAACGATCTACTGACATGTGACCAGATACGCTTCACTTCCGTAGGCTATGTGGGTGTAGAAAGGTGCTTTGGTGCCCTCCAACACAAGTGCGTCCGAAGGCTTGATTTTTGTTCCCTCTACAAATGCACGCAGCAAGAACTTGTCTATGGTATGCTCGCGTTCCTGAGGAACGAAACAGCGCTCGCTAGCGAATCCCAAGGCTAGCACCTACCTGGCTGTCGCGAATAGAATTCACTGCCCATCAGTGACGTGAAAAGACCTTTTGGGGGCCATGTACTCAAACAAAAAAAAGGGCACACCCAAAAAATGTGTCCCGCAACCACGGTCACAGACTCGCTTTATTACAACAAGGAGACAGCAGGACAATCTGATGAGTATTTTGCTAAACTATTTTAAACTGGAATAATTGCTACACTTATTACCAATGAACAACACAATTCCAGTCAAAAAAGAAGAGTGTAAGAAATACTGTACATATGTAGGATCTTAATTTGTTCACCCTGTTGCAGGAGTACTTTTCTGAAATGCAGGAAATGTAAAACTTGTAGTGTATTTGAGGTGTCATGTATGGAGTGCCTGAGGGTCGCACTGTTACTAATTCCTACTTGACCATCTGTACTTGCACTTGACCCATGACATCTGATACATTTTGTTATTCTACCCAAATCCCTGCCTCAGTGTGCTAATATGTTAGATGGTGTCAGAAGTTAAAAAGTAATACAAGGAAAGCTCAACATTCCGAAATATCAAACAAATGAGACCGCCAACTACTCTGAACCTAGAGGGAAATGTAGCTGATATTTGGAGTGTGGATCCAGAAATTCAACCATTATATCAATGCCAGTGGCATCTCCAAGAAATCCGGAAAAGTGAAATGTGCCACATTCCTGCACGTAGCCGGAGATGATGCAATCAAGGTATTAAATACTTTTGATTTGGATGATGACGTAGAGGACTTGGATGTATTAAAATAGCTTTTCCAAACGTATTGTGAGCCAAGAAAAATGTGGCTAGTGAATGTCAATGAGAAAAATACTGAGAATTAGCAGTGGCCAGAAACACTGAAAATAAACAACCACAAAGTTACTATTAAACTGGATACGGGAGCTGAGTGTAATGTCTCGTCCATGAGAGACTTGAAAACACTGACAGTGAATGTGAGTGGTGATTCCATGCAAAAATCCAACTGCTAGTGACGTTTTCAGGCCACCAGATGGAGCCAAAGGGCAAGAAAACACTCAAACGTCAATACAAAGAGAACGTGTTAGACCTGGAATTTCAAGTGATAGAATAAGATGCACCTGCAATACTTGGAAGATCAGCTCGTCTGAAAATGAGCTTAATACAGAGAATATTCAAGCTTGAACAAAGGACAGAGACTGACATTTTGAGTGATTATGAAGATTTATTCACTGACCTGGATGTGTTCCGGGAGTTCATCACATACAAATAGACCCAGAAGTCACACCAGTGGTTCAGTCACCCAGAAAAGTGGCACGGATGTCGTCAGGCAAACTGAACCTACTGAAAGGGTAAACAACTTGGTGACAATCGTGAAGCCAAATAAATTACAGGTATGCAGGGAACCACAGGATCTAAACAAAGCCATCAAGAGAGAACATATACGTTGCGTACCATTTAAGAGGTAGTTTCTGAAATGCCTAACGCCAAGGTATTTTCAGTAGTTGATGCAAACCAAGGATTCTGGCAAATCCAACTGGATGAAGAGAGCTCCCGACTCTGCACGTTCAATAAGCCGTTTGGGAGGTATTCATTCAAGAGACTGCTGTTCGGAATCGCGTCCGCTCCAGAGGTGTTCCAGAGGTGCCTCACCCAGCATTTGGAAGGTGTCATAAACATCATGGATGACATTCTTGTCTGGGGTGATGACACCAAACAGCACGACCGGAAACTGAGACAGCTACTAGACAGACTGAGAAGCATCAACTTGAAACTGAAAGTGCAAAATCAGAATGACAGAAACTCGCTAAATTGGACATGTGTTAAACAAAGGCCTGAAACCAGACTCCGAAAAGGTCAGAGAAATACAAGAAATGCCAGAGCCAGAGGACAAAGCAGCACTTCAGAGGTTCATGGGAATGTTGAAGTATCTCACAAAGTTCATCTGAAATCTCTCAGATATCAGCACACCACTGACACACAACTGCTGGAAGGAGACATTCAGTGGTGTTGAGAGTCTTCACAGTAACAGCTTCAAAAGCTTGAAAACACTTGGCAGCCAGTGTTAAAGTACTACGGTGTAAATAAAAATATAAACAGTGACACTATCTGTGGATGCCAGCTCAGAAGGCTTGGGAGCTGTGATCCTGCAAGATGGTCAGCCAATCGCATATGGGTCAAGATCCCTCAGACTGTCAAAAGAGATACGCTCAAATTGAAAAAGAGCTACTGGTGATGGTGTATGACTGCGAGAAGTTTTATCGTACCTGATAGTGGATTCAGACCACAAGCCCTTGGAAACAATCTTCCAGAAGCTGCTCCAGAAAACACCAGCCAGACTGCAAAGAAAGCTGATTAAACTACATTGATACTGTCTACATGTGACATACAAACCAGGAAAGGAGATACACATCACTGATGCACTGAGCTAAGCATACCTGAAGGAACAGATAAAGAAATTGCTGGATGGTGAGCTGGATGTAATGTACATCGCTCATCAACTTCCTGTTTCAGAAGAGAAATGGCAGCAATTCAAAAGAGCAACTGCAGAAGATGAAGAGTTAAGACTGGTCACAGAAACAGTTAAAAAGGGGGCCTCCCGGGTCACGCCATGGTCCAAGGCACTGCATCGCAATGCTAGCTGTGCCACCAGTGACTCGCAGCGGGCCGTGACCGGGAGGTCCATGGGGTGACACACGGTCGCGGTCGTCCGGGTTAGGCCGTTTTTTTATTATTATTTTTTTATTTCACCTTTATTTAACCAGGTAGGCTAGTTGAGAACAAGTTCTCATTTACAACTGCGACCTGGCCAAGATAAAGCATAGCAGTGTGAACAGACAACACAGAGTTACACATGGAGTAAACAATAAACAAGTCAATAACACAGTAGAAAAAAAAAGAGTCTATATACATTGTGTGCAAAAGGCATGAGGAGGTAGGCGAATGATTACAATGTAGCAGATTAATACTGGAGTGATAAATGATCAGATGGTCATGTGCAGGTAGAGATACTGGTGTGCAAAAGAGCAGAAAAGTAAATAAATAAAAACGGTATGGGGTTGAGGTAGGTAAATTGGGTGGGCTATTTACCGATGGACTATTACAGCTGCAGCAATCGGTTAGCTGCTCAGATACCAGATGTTTAAAGTTGGTGAGGGAGATAAAAATCTCCAACTTCAACGATTTTTGCAATTCGTTCCAGTCACAGGCAGCAGAGAACTGGAAGGAAAGGCGGCCAAATGAGGTGTTGGCTTTAGGGATGATCAGTGAGATACACCTGCTGGAGCGCGTGCTACGGGTGGGTGTTGCTATCGTGACCAGTGAACTGAGATAAGGCAGAGCTTTACCTAGCATGGACTTGTAGATGACCTGGAGCCAGTGGGTCTGGCGACAAATGTAGCGAGGGCGAGCCGACTAGAGCATACAGGTCACAGTGGTGGGTGGTATAAGGTGCTTTAGTAACAAAACGGATGGCACTGTGATAAACTGCATCCAGTTTGCTGAGTAGAGTATTGGAAGCTATTTTGTAGATGACGTCGCTGAAGTCGAGGATCGGTAGGAGAGTCAGTTTTACTAGGGTAAGTTAAACATAATGGAGTACCGTGATTAATGGACAGTCCAGCAGGCATCAGCTACAGTGCCTTGCGAAAGTATTTGGCCCCCTTGAACTTTGTAACCTTTTGCCACATTTCAGGCTTCAAACATAAAGATATAAAACTGTATTTTTTTTGTGAAGAATCAACAACAAGTGGGACACAATCATGAAGTGGAACGACATTTATTGGATATTTCAAACTTTTTTAACAAATCAAAAACTGAAACATTGGGCCACGGTGAGTGCACGCTAGCTGTGAGCTAGCTAGCTGCTAGCTGTGAGCTAGCTAGCTGCTAGCTGCAAGCTAGCTGTGAAGATCAAAAGTAGTGGTCCAGGGATTACGGCAGGAATCCGGCGTTGTTGTGGAGAGACAGTCCGATACTGGTAGACTAGCGAGTATTATCCAGGCTAAAAACAGGGCTGGTATCTGTGCAGAAGATAAAAGCCGCTAGCAGTGGCTAAAAATGACTAAATAGCTTGTAGCTAATTAGCTGGTTAGCTTCTGGAGGTTCTTGGATGTGTTATAAAATTGAAAATAATAGCGATTCCGTATCACATTGGGTGAGGCAGGTTACCGGAAGGTATAATCAAATTAAAAAGCGAAAGAGATTGAAAAGAAATTGAAATATATATATACAAAAAAATACGAAAAATACAAAAGTACACGAGAGGACAAACAAACACGTCTTCACTGCTACGCCATCTTGGATCTAGTGATATCCTTGTCTCATCACGCACTAGCGACTCCTGTGGCAGGCCGGGCGCTGTGCACAGTGTTTCCTCCGACACATTGGTGTGGCTGGCTTCCGGGTTGGATGTGCGTTGTGTTAAGAAGCAGTGTGGCTTGGTTGGATTGTGTTTCGGAGGACGCATGGCTCTCGACCTTCGTCTCTCCCGAGCCCGTACGGGAGTTGTAGCAATTTGGATACCATGAAAAAGGGGGTAAAAAAAATGTTAAAAAGTGATGGACAGACATAGGGTTGGAAACTTCCGGTAAATTTCCAGAACTTTCCTGGAATTTCTCTTTGGGAAGTTAAGCCCGGGAATTTTGGTAAATTTGCTTAAATTCATTAAAAAAGTTAGCTTATAACGTCAAAAAAAGAGTGGGATATACATAAGGGAATTCTAGGTATTGTGGCATATTTTGGTTAAACTATCCCCAATTCAATGAAATTGCAACCCTCTGCATGCACAGTGCACTCTTCCAACACATGTCCAGTGCACTCTTCCATCACATGTACAGGTGATTCCCAAGATCTTGCACAGGAATGAGATGCTACTGAGTCCTCACTACTACACTGTCTGAGCCAAGGACTACATGCTTTCTGGTAAGAATTGATTACAATACTGGGTGAAGTGAATATATATGACATACATGATTTTTTGCTCCAAGAATAAATTCTGTTACCTATTATTGAAAAGACTGGTCTCCATCTATTTTATGCAAACAAGAATCTTACAAATTCTCATAAAATAGATTAAGGGTTTTCAATTAATGAAAGCACATTGGCATAATTAAATTACAGTAACAGCTAATCAGGTAAATAATTAACTAGAAAGTTGGGGCACCACAAAATAATGTTTATAGAGCTGTTATCTTCCGAATAAACTCTTAAAGACCTGGTCATCTTTTACGTCAGTAGCAGCCAATATTTAATCCTCACCTTATTGTCTCATCTGAAAGTTGTAAATTCTTGGTTGTCTTCACAAATCCTGGTTAACAAGTTGAATCAGCAAAACATTTGGTTTAATTATTTATTTACTAAATACCTAACTAATCGCACAGAATTACATATACACAGAATGAATCATACATTGATGGACCTGGTGAACGGAGCCGATATAGTGGCTGGTTACACAAAAAAAGGGGGGGGGGGTTTGAGTGAAAGAGCGGGAAGACTGAGGAGCAAAAAAGGTTTTGTGTCTATCGGTCCTTAGGCAGCTTTGCTATCGTAAATACAGTATCTTATGCATTCTAAATAACCGCCCATTTGAAAAAGGAGAATGCAATAAATATTTACTCTGAGCTGCGCTTCGATTGGTTGGTCGTAGATGGGAGGCCGGGTTGTCCTTTGAAGAATGTCTGATGGTAGAATGGATACTTGGTATATTTTTTTAAAGATTTTTAGCCTCAGTTTCAACATACTCTCCTGCAACCTGCCTCACCCAATGTGGTACGGATCTGCTATTTTCTATACTTTAGAACCGGAACCCCCAAAATAAGCTAGCTAGCTAGTAGTCAGTTATCCACTGCTAGCGGTCATCAGCTAACCTGAGCCTGGTAAACTCCTTGCAGTCTGCACATTCAACCCAGAGCATACCGGACTGCTTTTTCTCCACATCTCTGGTTTCCTACTGCAAGCTCTGAACATTTTCACCTGGATCATCGCAGCTAGCTAGCTGCTATCTGAGTGGCTACCCCCTGGATAACGTCTCTGTCCCGAAGCAAGCACCAGTGAGCCTGGAACTAGCCTCGTGCTAGGCCCATCTCCCGGCTAGCTGAAGAGGCCCATCAGCCACTCCTTGGGCTACAATACATATTTTGCCAATTGGCCTGGACCCCTTTTTCTGCAGACACGGAGCCCCTCCGATCCCAGGATCCCGATCCCTAGCTACTCTGTTGACAGTTTGACAAGAACACATCAAACTAGTTCTTAATTGTTTACAAACAAATTAGTGAATGTGGTAGAAAGCAAAACAGCTACCTAGTTAGCTTGACTGATGTGGCTTGCCAAAAAGGACTTGTTTTGAAAGCTGGATAATCTTATCCTCTGAGGCTTTAAAAGTGTTCTTACACTATGATTTTGAACATTCAAAGCAACTGGGAAATGTCCATGGCATTCATTGTTGTCATCTTAACTTCTGAGTGATAGGAAGCACGAGCATCACCAATCAGCCTACACCACGGTGCACACACACATTGTTAATGACAACTAGCGTAGCCATGTCAGCATATCACTGCTGTCTGAACACATACTGCAGTTCACTTTGTGAACAAGGGTTTTGGCATAGCCAGTCTCACGCAACATATTGTCACACTTAAATGTTATAAAAAAATAATAATAATCTAGAGACCACTGGTGATAAACTAGGTTACATATGGAATTACTAGGCATTGTCCTCAGGGTACGTCTCATGAGAGTTAACATCAGGTCTGGCATTCGATCACAATGTGATTTCTAATGGCTTTCTACCTTGATTTATAACAAACAGGAACACATTTCTCATCCTTGAAGTCAATGGCACGGCCCTCACTAATAATGCATGTGCAAATGGGGTAGTCTAACAGGCGCTGCTAGCAGTAAGGAAACAAAGTGAATGTAATTTTTATTGCGGCAAGAACAGATCAAAAAGATATGTGGTGGTTTGGGTCAGAGGTGCCACAAAATTAAACAGCCCTAAACCATCACGGAGGTCAAACTGAGGTCTCCATCCACCTCCAGAATGTTGACCTGCTGGAGGAGGGTGTGGCGGTGTTTGTAGGTGCTCGTCTGATTCCCGTTGACCACTATCTTGTAGCACTGAGCCTCACAGGTAATAGACAGCTGAAAATACAAAACTAGCCTTATTAGTACTCCGTCTCTGATATAGAGAGAGAAACAGTCCGGAATCTTTAAAGTGGATCATCTCTAATGAGCGTCATGCCATTGTCTGAGTGACTAAACCATCAAGGAACTCTGTATCAGGAAAGGGTTTGAGTGGCATGCTTTGGGATGAAAGCAGAAATAATTATTCATCCTTGAAACTAAGAACGTATAAAAGCTGCTTCGTGTTCATGGTGGGTAGTTACCGTGAAGGCCTGGCCCCTGTGGAAGGGCATTCCACCAGAGCGCTCCTCCTTTCCCCATTGGTCCCTCAGCCTGCTGTTGCGTACCACTAGGGTCTCGTCAAATCGGGGGTTGTAGTGCAGCACAATCTCAGAGTTGCAGAGTAGGTTAACATTAAACCTATAGGCAAGGAGAAAAGGATAAGATCAGTGTTGGTGAGAAACCATGACAGGAGAACTGCTATAGTTGCACCCTCCAGGATGTTTTGTAAGCCTACCTCTTTCTAAGCCAACGGGTCATTGACACACTTTCAATACCACGCAAATGAGGAACTAGAATTGCTAAAGTTCTTCTGTACTTTTTTTTCTAAGGGGAACTACTTTAAAAGATATAAAATCATATTATAATTGTGCCTATAACTCCAGGGGAAGTGAATGTCTCACTGTGGTTCCCCTTTACAGTAAAGACAATAAGACAGGATCAGACCTATTTGCATTGGGGTTAACCACTCCCTGGATGTTGATGGTGCGTCCAGGGTAGAGTCCACCATTGATCGTGTTCTTGTATGGAACATCCTGGATGAAAATTGAAGATTTGAATAAATCACTCATTATGCCAGACACTGATGTGATACAGTAAGTAGAAGGTCATTTACAAAGAATGGTGGCTGGACATATGGAGGAGGAGCCTGTGAGGAGCAACAGGAGAGAGGGATCTTGACAGCATGTTGATTAATGTACTACACTTTCCTGTAAACAGGTTACTGTAGAAATCTGCCTAAAGACAATGACAGGGGCTATACTCATAACGATACAGTCACTGTACTGAATGAGGAAGTAAATCACTCTAAACTAAATATGAACTTTAGTGATCTTAAAATTCCCCATCACAGGCAATATCAGTAGTACTGAACATAAAACCAACATAGAGACTGAACGACAATGAAAGGAAAACAAATCACAGATCTGCCCCCCAAAAATTATCAATCCGATAACCAAGAAGTGGTTGGCCAATAAATGATCATTAAATGATTCTGATTAACTTACTGGACATCCCGGTTGCGCGGGGAATCCCGGTTGCGCGGGGAATCCCGGTTGCGCGGGGAATCCCGGTTGCGCGGGGAATCCCGGTTGCGCGGGGAATCCCGGTTGCGCCGGTTGCGCGGGGAATCCCGGAAATCCCGGTTGCGCGGGGAATCCCGGAAATCCCGGTTGCGCAGGGAATCCCGGTTGCGCAGGGAATCCCGGAAATCCCGGTTGCGCCGCTGGAAATCCCGGTTGCGCCGGAAATCCCGGTTGCGCCGGAAATCCCGGATAAGAAGGGAATCCTGGCAGTGCAGGAAAGGTGGGCTAAAAGATATTAAATCCCTTTAAAATCAGTGGAATTTACCTTCAAATTATTTGTACATCTAATAAATGTGTTAGGTACTACTCACTGCAGGGTTCTGGAAGGCGATGGAGGTCACCTCCACTTTTCCCTCGACTGAGATGGTGTCCACTGCGTCAAACGGAATACGGTGCTTAAAGGTCATGAAATGTTTCCCATTCGCATTCAACTGAAGGCAGAGAACAGAGAACAACCATGAGCAGAGTCATTATGGACCTGAGGACAGTGAGTATTCCAAGTAAACCCATGAATTGAAATCCATTTTAACTCCTTAACAGACTAGCATAAATTGAGTCACTGTAAAATAGATAAAAAAGAGAATAATAATAGAATAACATAACATACAATTTCAAGAAAACAAGAGTGAACCACCATGTTAGATCATGAGTCACTGACTTCATTAAAATCACGGGGGAGCTCTGTAACAATCATTCACACAGACAGAAAAGGTTATTGTGTAGTCGGAATGTACAAATGTAGGATCTTAATCTGATCCCTCTTTTGTTTTTGAAAAATTTCCTACACAGCAGGATAAGCAAACTTTTAGTGTATTCAAGATTTTAAAAGAATTCTAAAGTTTGTAATTTCCCTTTTAAAAATGACTTGATTAGTCCTAACGAAAAATGTATCAACCCAATTAACTATAATCCTCATAATAATTCACATTTCTTGTTGCTGCGGGATTATTTTTGTCTTAAATTAAGATCCTACATCTCTATACTCCATATACTATAGTATGGGAGGGTTTGGGTGACCTGGAAGCCGTCCCTCTGGACGGTGATCACGAGGTTGAAGCCAGAGCCATGCTGAAAGGGGGAATTCTGCTTCCGCTCCTCTGTCCCCCATCTGGACTGCTGCAAGGTGTTGGCCACCACATATCCAGGGTGACTGTCATATCGTGGGTTGAAGTGAAGGGCAATGTCCGCCCCTGCCCTAGAACCACACTGCAAATTCACATGGAACCTGAGCGAGAGAGAAAACCGAGAGAGAGAGAGAGAGCGAGAGAGAGAGAGGGAGGGAGAGCATGTGGTTCCGGAGATGTTAACCTCTATGGGATCGGTGTCCCCCCGCGGGGCGGTTGAGCTAACGTGTGCTAATGTGATTAGCATGACGTTGTAAGTAACAAGAACATAGACATGTCGTATATGGGCAGAAAGCTTAAATTCTTGTTCATCTAACTGCACTGTCCAATTTACAGTAGCTATTACAGTGAAAAAATACCATGCTATTGTTTGAGGAGAGTGCACAGTTATGTACTTGAAAATGTATCAATTGATCAATTAAGCACATTTGGGAAGACTTGATACAGCATTTTGAACAGTAATGCAATGGTTCAGTCTAACACTTTGCACATACACTGCTGCCATCTAGTGGCCAAAATCTAAAATTCTAGACTCCTAAGTTAAGTTATTTATGGCCTTTCTTGCGTTTCAAAGATGAATCAAAAAAGAGAAAATACAAAGAAAAAAACATGCATTATCTTTTACCAGATCTAATGTGTTATATACTCCTACATTAATTGCACATTTCCACAATCTTCAAAGTGTTTCCTTTCAAATGGTATCAAGAATATGCATATCCTTGCTTCAGGTCCTGAGCTACAGGCAGATAGATTTGGTTGTGTCATTTTAGGTGAAAAATTGAAAAAAAGGGTCTGATCGTTTTAAACAGTTCTCCAAACAAGTTTTAAATCTGCACAGAAAATGTGTAGTATGCATTATCTAGACTAGAAAGCAAACCCCTGAATCTCTGGAAGACAAAGAATGAGGAAATGTGTTAACAAAGTTTATATCGGTGAGTGGTGACCCACCTGTCTGCCCCATGGTGAAGTTTCCCAGTAATAGTGATAGTCTTCCCCTCCTGCAGCCCACCTTGGATAGTGCCGGTGAAAGGGAGTCTCTGCAACAGATAAACATAATCATTGATGATAAACGGAATAGAATAAGAATAGATAAAAGAGCTATTACAGTACATCCAGACCCCTTCCCTTTTTCCACTGTTTGTTGCGTTACAGCCCTATTCTAAAATGGATTCAATGAAATGTTTTCCTCATCACTCTACACACAACACCCCATAATGAATAAGTAAAAAAATATATATTTTTAGAAATGCTTGCAAATGTATTAAAATACACAACAGAAATACCTTATTTACATAAGTGTTCAGACCCTTTGCTATGAGACTTGAAATTAAGCTCAGGTGCATCCTATTTCCATTGAGATGAGTTTCTACAAGTCCACCTGTGGCAAATTCAATTGATTGAACATGATTTGGAAAAGCACACAACTGTCTATATAAGTTCCGACAGTTGCATGTCAGAGCAAAAACCAAGCCATGAGGTCGAGGGAATTAGAGATCCGTAGAGGTCCAAGACAGGATTGTGCCGAGGCACAGATCTGGGGAAGGGTACCAAAATATTACTGCAGAATTGAAGGTCCCCAAGAACACAGTGGCCTCCATCATTCTTAAAATGGAAGAAGTTTGGAACCACCAAGACTCTTCCTAGAGCTGGCCGCCCAGGCAAACTGAGCAATCGAGGGAGAAGGGCCTTGGTCAGGGAGGTAACCAAAAACCCGATGATCACTCTGACAGAGCTTGACAGTACCTCTGTGGATGGGAGAACCTACCAGAAGGACAACCATCTCTGAAGCACCACCAATCAGGCCTTGATGGTAGAGTGGCCAGACGGAAGCCACTCCTCAGTAAAAAGGCACATGACAGCCCGCTTGGAGTTTGCCAAAAGGCTCCTAAAGGACTCAGACCATGAGAAACAAGATTCTCTCGTCTGATGAAGCCAAGATTGAACTCTTTGGCCTGAATGCCAAGCGTCATGTCTGGAGGAAACCTGGCACCATCCCTACAGTGAAGCATGGTGGTGGCAGCATCATGCTGTGGGGATGTTTTTCAGTGGCAGGGACTGGGAGACTAGTCAAGATCGAAGGAAAGATAAACGGAGCAAAGTACAGACAGATCATTGATGAAAAACTGCTCCAGAGTACTCAGGAACCTCAGACTGAGGTGAAGGGTCACCTAACAGGACAATGACCCTAAGCACACAGAAGACAATGCAGGAGTGGCTTCGAGACAAGTCTCTGAATGTCCTTGAGTTGCCCAGCCAGAGCCCGGACTTTAACTCGATCTAACATCTCTGGAGAGACCTGAAAATAGCTGTGCAGCGATGCTCCCCATCCAACCTGAAAAAGCTTGAGAGGATTTGCAAAGAAGAATGGGGGACACTTGAGGCTGTAATCACTGCCAAAGGTGCTTCAACAAAGTACTGAGTAAAGGGTCTGAATACTTATGTAAATTTTTTGCAAAAATGTCTGAACCCGTTTTTGCTTCATCATTGAGGTATTGTGTAGATTGCTGGGGGAAAAAACAACAATTTGATCAATTTTAGGATAAGGCTGTAACGTAACAAAATTAGGAAAAAGTAAAGGGGTATCAATACTGTATGTAGGCTAGAGGCCATTAACCCGTTCCTCTTTACCTCCCTCCTGTCTCAGCCTCCAGTATTTATGCTGCAGTAGTTGGTGTCGGGGGGCTAGGGTCAGTTTGTTATATCTAGAGTACTTCTCCAGTCCTATCCAGTATCCTGTGTGAATTTAAGTATGCTCTCTCTAATTCTCTCTTTCTTTACTCTCTCTCTCTGAGGACCTGAGCCCTAGGACCATGCCTCAGGACTACCTGTGTCCCACTTGTTGTGGATTCTTCACAAAAAAATACAGTTTTATATCTTTATGTTTGAAGCCTGAAACGTGGCAAAAGGTCGCAAAGTTCAAGGGGGCCGAATACTTTCGCAAGGCACTGTAGTAGCTAAGATGGGGAGAAGTCTGTCTATAATAAAGCGCTGCTCTGCCTTCCTAACACTATCAACAAGGCAGGTCCTACAGGCCCTAGTTTTGTCGCACCTTGACTACTGTTCAGTCGTGTAGTCGGATGCCACAAAAAAAGGACTTAGGAAAATTGTAATTGGCTCAGAACAGGGCAGCACAGCACAGCTGGCCCTTGGATGTACACAGAGAGCTAATATTAATAATATGCGTGTCAATCTCTCCTGGCTGAAAGTGGAGTAGAGATGGACTTCATCACTACTTTTATTTATGAGGTATTGATTGACATGTTGAATGCACCGAGCTGTCTGTCTAAACTACTGGCACACAGCTCGGACACCCATTCATACACCCTCATAGATATCATCCTGACCAACCTGTCCTCTAAATACACCTCTGCTGTCTTCAACCAGGATCTCAGCGATCACTGCCTCATTGCCTGTGTCCGTAATGGGTCCGCGGTCAAACGACCACCCCTCATCACAATCAAATGCTCCCTAAAACACTTCAGCAAGTAGACCTTTCTAATTGACCTGACCAAGATATCCTGGAAAGATATTGACTTCATTCCATCAGTTGAGGATGCCTGGTTATTCTTTAAAAGTGCTTTCCTCACCATCTTTAATAAGCATGCCCCATTCAAAAAAAGTAGAACCAGGAAAAGATATAGCCTTTGGTTCACTCCAGACCTGACTGCCCTTGACCAACACAAAAACATCCTGTGGCGTACTGCATTAGCATCACATAGCCCCCGCAATATGCAACTTTTCAGGGAAGTTAGGAACTTAACGGCAGACTCAACAGCCTTGGTTTCTCAAATGACTGTCTCGCCTGGTTCACCAACTACTTCTCAGATAGAGTTCAGTGTGTCAAATCGGAGGGCCTCTTGTCTGGACATTCTCTATGGGGGTGCCACAGGGTTCAATTCTCTGGTCGACTCTTTTCTCTGTATACATCAATGATGTCGCTCTTGCGGCTGGTGATTCTCTGAACCACTTATACGCAGACGACACCATTCTCTATACTTCTGGCCCTTCTTTGGACACTGTTAACTAACCAACCATACAACTCTCCATTCGTGGCTTCCAACTGCTCTTAAATGCAAGTAAAACTAAATGCATGCTCTTCAATCGATCGCTGCCCGCACCTGCCCGCCCGCCTAGCATCACTACTCTGGACAGTTCTGACCTAGAATATGTGGACAACTACAAATACCTAGTTGTCTGGTTAGACTGTAAACTCTCCTTCTAGACTCATTAAGCATCTCAAATCCAAAATAAAATCTAGAATTGGCTTCCTATTTCGCAACAAAGCATCCTTCACTCATGCTGCCAAACATACCCTCGTAAAACTGACTATCCTACCGATCCCTGACTTCGATGTCATTTACAAAATAGCCTCCAACACTCTACTCAACAAACTGGATGCAGTCTGTCACCAAAGCCCCATATACTACCCACCACTGTGACCTGTATGCTCTCGTTGGCTGACCCTTGCCTCATATTCGTCGCCAAACCCACTGGGTCCAGGTCATCTATAAGTCCTTGCTAGGTAAAGCCCCGCCTTATCTCAGCTCACTGGTCACCCACCCGTAGCACGCGCTCCTGCAGGTATATTTCACTGGTCACCCCCAAAGCCAATTTCTCCTTTGGCCACCTTTCCTTCCAGTTCTCTGCTGCCAATGACTGGAACGAATTGCAAAAAAATATATATTTTTTTAAATCACTGAAGCTGGAGACTCATATCTCCCTCACTATCTTTAAGCATCAGCTATCAGAGCAGCTTACAGATCATTGCACCTGTACATAGCCCATCTGTAAATAGCCCAGCCAACTACCTCATCCCCATATTATTTTATTTATATTTTTTAGCTCCTTTGCACCCCGGTATCTCTACTTGCACATTCATCTTCTGCACATCTATCACAGTGTTTATTTGCGAAATTGTAATTATTTCGCCACTACGGCCTATTTATTGCCTTACTACATTTGCACACACTGTATATAGATTTTTCTATTGTGTTATTGGCTGTATGTTTGTTTATTCCATGTGTAACTCTGTGTTGTTTGTGTCACACAGTTTTGCTTTATCTTGACCAGGCCAGTTGTAAATGAGAACTTGTTCTCAACTGGCTTACCTGGTTGAATAAAGGTTGAATAAAAGGTGAAATAAAATAATAAAATAACACACTGCATGTGGGAATGTCTTATATCCGTTCTACATGTAGTGTTGGTACATGGCATATTCCTCAACTGCATATATCATAAATTGCTATTGCAAATAGAAGTATTATGTTCAACAACTGACATTTTCAGATATTATTTTGACAAACACAATAGATTTGGTAGGCACTGTCATCTTTGTGATATGACTAAGCATGTGCAGTAACTAGGAATGAAGACAAAATAGTTCAACAGAGTAAAGAACACAAACTGGAAGTGCTGCATTTGTTGTTGAAAATGTATGCTATACCCCATCCACACTGAAGAGGCTCTGAAATGTACATCAACCAGGGATAAGAGAAAGTTGAACACTGAAATGTTTCATACTTATTTGAAGTAGTCTGTTGACATGTTGGAAAAGATTAAAGGTCTACAATTTCTGTTTAATTTGTCAATATTACATTTGTATCAATTGATTTACTGGTCACTGATTTACTTGCCACTGTGGTTACATGTTCAGGATATTGTTTGACCAGCAAACCCACTGCAGCCTACCTCGCTCTCCATCCATGCTTTGGACAATTAATAGCATGACTCTCATACTTTGCCCTTTTTCTTTATGGTTGATAATAACGATGAAAGGAGATATGTCCCTCTCCTATTGTGTAACGCTGTTGAATACTGTGGGGGGGAACAGAAAATAAATACTTAGAACTAACAATTATTATTAGATAAATATTAAAGAAAATGGTAAACACTGGACTGAACCCCCTAATTGTCAAACTAATACTAATGTACAACAATATTGACGAGACGAAAGAGGTTATGCAATATGGGTGTATATCCACTGCACACTTAGGTGTGTAATTGACATGACCAAGGAGCTATTGAAATTTAAAACTATGAAAAATGTACGTTACACCCGCGTGATTTTACAGTACACAAACAAGAGTGTGTAATATAGAAGGGTACATTCTGCACCATGTTTGAAGTCAGGAGCTATTGAAATTTTACATTTTGAAAAATTCATGTAAAATCTTGTGAGATGAAAATGGACAAACTAAAGGGTGTGCAATATAGAAGAGTAGTCAGTGGCCATTCTGAACCTTGTTTGAAGTCATTAGGTCACATGACCAAGGAGCTATTGAAATTCAAAAATGTAAATACATAATTTAAATTAGTGCGAGATGTAAATTGACAAAAAAAATAAGTGTGCAATGTGTGTCTATGCCATCGGGTTAACGAGAACCAGTTTTGAAAGTTTTAGGAGTAATGGGTAAATAGCTATTGTAATTTGAAAATGTTGATTTGTCACTATGTTGACGGTCACTAACTGCTGCTGGTGGACGTAAGACTACAGGCGAATATCCGTCGAATATCCAACCTGAAACTTTCTTTACCTCGGTGAGGGCACACAGTTTAAGTTGTTTTAAAATTGTATAAATTGCCTTAATTTTGCTGGACGACCCCCCCCCCAGGAAGAGTGGCTTCTGCTTTGGCAGCCGCTAAATGGGGAACCATAATAAATACAAATTAATAGGAGTAAGTCTACATAACGGTGTACGCGAGACATTCACTGTCGCCTAATAAGATAAATTTTACATTTGCACAATAGCATGAATTGATACTATGAATTTCTAGATATGCATCTATTGATTTTAGCATTACATCTGTGAACGGAACAAGTCAGACTAAAACTGGCTAAATAATGTAGATTACTGAGCGGAGGGCGCACATTATGATTACCAGATGTGACCGTATGCACACGCCCAACTCTCAAAGTTAAACATGAAGTACATCTACATTTTAAATACACAACAAATCACATGAATGCTTATAATAAACATACCGGATTATGAAAAGGTTCTTGGTTATAAAATGCCATTTCTTCAAATCTCAAGTCAGTCGAAGCGTCTTTCTTCTCAGTTGCTCAACGCTCTCCTCTCAGAGATGATAGAATTTCAGAGATGTTCAGTTTCGTTTTTTCATGCGTTGAAGGGGGCGGAGGAGGAAGTAAGTAACAATGTGGCCTAGTTTAAAATGTCCTCGTTACATTTAGGGGTTTTAACCTAAGAAATACATCTGTCGAATAAATGTATATATGCTGCAGTTGCGCGTTATCGGACTTACCTTACTTGGTAGGCCTACACAGACTAGTCAAGAGACGATGCGCGCCTATATATTCTTATGCTTTTTTAATCATTAACCAGCAATCACTCACAGTCAGGTGATGTTGTCGGGAGGATGAGCCAAAGTTGGACAAAGTTTGCTGTGTGTAGATGTCAGTTTGTCTCCTTGCACGCTAACATCACCATGGAAAATGTCATCCTAATGGAACCTTTTTCATTTCTTATTCTATATCTGAATTAATTGCCCTATTGCCACCTCAACCCAAGAACTAACTGTAGGTTACAACTGTTCTTTAGCCTACTGAGGAGGGCAGGAGTACAGAACAATGGTGTTTGTTTTTATGCTGTTTTTGTAAGCAATTGGGAGGTGGAATTTACCAATTGTACAGTCATAAATACTAGTAGGATGCATTCAAGTGCTTTGAACTAGTCGAGAAACGCTGATTGGATAATGGCCAACAAGCTGGGTAAACAAAAAATACAGCTATCATGCTTGCAAACAAATGACAGTGATCAAAACCCATATTCATAGATTGCTTTTTATAAATAATGTTTTGTTGTTGCATTTAACTGTCAAATGCTGTTATCGAGGTAATTTCCTTAGTATGTGAAGTCAGAGGCCACCATGTGGGAGAAGTGGGAGCTGATAAATGAGTTTGCCACTAGTAATTAACAGTTGGAGGGAGAGTTGTTCGAGTGGATTTTTCCCAGTCGTATGTGGTCATTTCCCACTTGGTTTTGAATGCAGCATGAGTGCTTTCAATGATTGAGAACCACATGATCAATTCCAAACAGGATGATGACTAAGGGGCCCCACATCCAAGTTAGTCATTACAGTAAACCCTTACTCTGGCTTGGAAAGCCAGTGGGGTGGAGGCTTTTGCTCTAGCCAAGCAGTAAGATACCTTTTAAAACATGGTCTTCTACCATATCATAGATTTTTTTTATGTCATTTTTTTCCTTTGGGGAAAGACAAAAACTGAACACCATTTGAAGCTAAAGTTGCTTGTTTTACTGTCAGTGTGGCCACCTCAAGTGTGTACAAACACCAGTGTCCTGATAAAATGTTGCATACTGCACAGGTTAACAATGTCATAGGTCATGCCCTAAAATTGACGTTACAAATCATTATCGCTAGTGTTGCAAAATCATAAACAAACTAAGGGAATATGACTTGCAGATGATATCTCTAGCAGAACTTCCCTATATTTCTATTTACACTGAACAAAAATATAAACATTGGTCCTGTGTTTCATGAGCTGAAATTAAAGATCCCAGAAATGTTCCATATGCACAAAACGCTTATTTCTCTCAAACTTTGTGCACAAATTTGTTAGTGAGCATTTCTCCTTTGCCAAGACAATCCATCCACCGGACAGGTGTGGCATATCAAGAAGCTGATTAAACCGCATGATCGTTACACAGGTGCGTCTTTTGCTGGGGACAATAAAATAGGCCACTCTAAAATGTGTCGTTTTTTCACAACACAATGCCACAGATGTCTCAAGTTTTGAGGGAGTGTGCAATTGTCATGCTGACTGCAGGAATGTCCACCAGAGCTGCTGACAGATAATTGAATGTAATTTCTCTACCATAAGCCACTTCCAATGAGAATTTGGCAGTAAGTCCAACCGGCCTCACAACCGCAGATCACGTGTAACCACGCCAGCCTTCACATCCTGCTTCTTCACCTGTAGGGTCATCTGAGACCAGCCAGCTGGACAGATTATGAAACTGAGGAGTATTTCTGTCAGTAATAAAGCCCTTTTTGGGGGGAAAATCAAATTCTGATTGGCTGGGCCAGCTCCCCGGTAGGTGGGTGGCCTATGCCCACACATGGCTGCACCCATAGCTCCCAGTCATGTGAAATCCATAGATTATTTCATTGACTGATTTACTGAACTGTAACTCAGTAAAATCATTGAAATTGTTGCATGTTGCATTTATATTTCTGTTCAGTATATATGGGCATTTTGAGTGATAAGAAATCTGAACATTCTGATAAGGAGGCACTTCCATTTGTCTCTCCTGGATTCAGTGACAATCTTTATAATTTTGGTATTTTAGTAATAATGCCACAAATAGACTCACATTTATTTGTATTTGTCTCAATGTGCTAGAAGAGAAATAATCATGTACTACTTTGTACTGACATTTTGCACATACTGTATATTTTACAACACACTTTTTGATGTAATCCTGCATATCAGTAGCAGAAGTGTATTGGGACCACCATTGTCTCAGTCATCATGAACATGTCCGTTCTCTGCATCCTCCTCTCTCTCCTGGGAACTGGTGAGTCAGTGACACCCATGTTTAAAGTCAATCAACGTTTTGAATCCCGGATTACCCCTTTAAATCAAATCAAACACTTGGAGATAAATCAACTGTATAAATGGTGTCTAGTGGAAAGTGTGCTTGTAATTTAGCTGCTTAAATCCTTAATGTAAAGAGATACCTTTATCCAACTGATCATACATTAAACTGTTGTCAGCATTCCACAACAAGACACAGAACCAAATTATGTGAGTTCAGTTTTATCGTCTTTCACTGAGGAAACCAGAAACACCTTGAATGTAGCCACAATCTGTACAAAAATATACATTCTTATGACATAAAAAACACCAACCCATCTTTAAGTAATGTACAATTTTTGTTTACACAGTGTTTTGTGAGGGGAAAATGTTTTAAAGATCTACATAATTAGATGTGAAGTACCTATAATGTAATGTAAAAACTTTGTACACATAAAATAAATGTTATCTGTACATTAAATAAAACAATTCTATCTATATTTATATATCGGATACATTTATCTTTGTTATCACTGCTAACATTCAATCACTGCAGTCTTTCACAGGGTTAATCTGTGGTTGTCCAGTACATTACATTCAGCAACCAACCAAACAAGCATGCTGACACAGGCACACAAAGAGTGCACAAGAGGCAAGTCAACATCTTACATTGAACCTCATTATTACTTTGTCTTGCATACTGAAGGCTACAACCTAAGTTGTAGGGTGAGAGAGAGCGAGAAATAGAGGAAAAAGAGGAAGAGAGAGGAAAATTGAAAGAAAGCAAGTGGTTAGACTAGACTGTTTATTAGCCACTACTAGCACCAAAATGTTAATACACAAACTGAAGTTAGGCAAAGAACAAGAAACTAACAAACAACCCAGGCAGTGCATTATGGTACATTTATCAAGTTGACAAAGATACATGACTCTATATATTGGTCGCACTATTGGCTGTGATACCAGTTATTCTGCTGGGTTGTCCATTCCTCTGAATCTAATACCAAACAGGCTATTCCTATGGGTTGATAAGCACCGGTTGTAACTGAGATATGTGTTATTTGTATATGTAGGGGCAGCGAGACTGCAGACCCTGACCGCAATGGTCCCGCAGGCAATGATGATGAACCCAGGGTCTTCATACGGAGAGCAAGGGAAGAAGAAGAAAGATAATGGGATAGATCAAGGAGTGGAGGAGGGAAAAAATAATATGGGGAAACAAGAGTTGATGTTTGAGGGGGGTGGAAGTAAAGAGGAGGTGGAGGGGACCAAGGGAGACAGGGAGGGTGAAGTGGAGCAGGAACAGGTGGTGTCAGTCAGTGGTCATCCAGGAGAGAGCAGCAGCGCCCAGAGAGGAAGAGCGAGAGGGAGGGAGAGAGGAAGAGCGAGAGTGAGGGAGGGTGAGTGAGTGAAGTGGAGCAGGAACAGGTGGAGTCAGTCAGTGGTCATCCAGGAGAGAGCAGCACCCCCAGAGAGGAAGAGCGAGAGGGAGGGAGAGAGGAAGAGCGAGAGTGAGGGAGGGTGAGTGAGTGAAGTGGAGCAGGAACAGGTGGAGTCAGTCAGTGGTCATCCAGGAGAGAGCAGCACCCCCAGAGAGGAAGAGCGAGAGGGAGGGAGAGAGGAAGAGCGAGAGTGAGGGAGGGTGAGTGAGTAAAGTGGAGCAGGAACAGGTGGAGTCAGTCAGTGGTCATCCAGGAGAGAGCAGCAGCGCCCAGAGAGGAAGAGCAAGAGGGAGGGAGAGAGGAAGAGCGAGAGTGAGGGAGGGTGAGTGAGTGAAGTGGAGCAGGAACAGGTGGTGTCAGTCAGTGGTCATCCAGGAGAGAGCAGCAGCGCCCAGAACAGGAAGGTGCGAGAGAGGAAGAGCGAGAGGGAGGGAGAGAGGAAGAGCGAGAGTGAGGGAGGGTGAGTGAGTGAAGTGGAGCAGGAACAGGTGGTGTCAGTCAGTGGTCATCCAGGAGAGAGCAGCAGCGCCCAGAAAGGAAGAGCGAGAGGGAGGGAGAGAGGAAGAGCGAGAGGAAGGGAGGGAGGGTGAGTGAGTGAAGTGGAACAGGAACAGGTGGAGTCAGTCAGTGGTCATCCAGGAGAGAGCAGCAGCCCCAAGAGAGGGAGGGAGACCCAAACAGAGATGACAAGAGAGGTATGACAGAAATATTCACAGAAAGGGGGACACAGGAGAGGTGGGACACTCAAGCCTCCAATCACTGCCCACAGGGAGAGGGGTAGGGGGTGGTGCTATTATAAAGTATACTCTCTTTTAAAACATGGACAGATTTAGGCATTCAGCTCTGAAATGAACAGTTACAAACCAAACCGTTTCAACAGGCTATTAAACCTTTAGTCCTGTTCAACTTTACTTAAAAATGATTTCTTAGCAAAAATTCCCTATTTAAGACAACATTTCTTCTCACTGTATAAAGCTGGTAATTTGCATCACATTCATCCATTTTAGTTATTTAAATCAAAGGTCCTACAAAAAAAAAACATACAGTAGGCCCAGGTTTGTCGGATGGCTACACCCCTCCACCATAAACACATTCTTATTCCAACACTCATATCAACACCTCCTGTTCTCCCAGCTCCATCCAATGTGACATCACTGGAGGGACAGGGATCAACAGGTACATCCAGCCATGAGAATATATATA
This sequence comes from Oncorhynchus tshawytscha, assembly GCF_018296145.1. Taxonomy (NCBI): domain Eukaryota; kingdom Metazoa; phylum Chordata; class Actinopteri; order Salmoniformes; family Salmonidae; genus Oncorhynchus; species Oncorhynchus tshawytscha. The sequence goes on from NC_056442.1 coordinate 41,042,576, forward strand.
TATATATATATATACACACACACACACATACACACACAGTGAGGGAAAAAAGTATTTGATCCCCTGCTGATTTTGTACGTTTGCCCACTGACAAAGAAATGATCAGTCTATACTTTTAATGGTATGTTTATTTGAACAGTGAGAGACAGAATAACAACAAAAAGATCCAGAAAAACACGTCAAAAATGTTATAAATTGATTTGCATTTTAATGAGGGAAATACGTTTTTGACCCCCTCTCAATCAGAAAGATTTCTGGCTCCCAGGTGTCTTTTATACAGGTAACGAGCTGAGATTAGGAGTACACTCTTAAAGGGAGTGCTCCTAATCTCAGTTTGTTACCTGTATAAAAGACACCTGTCCACAGAAGCAATCAATCAGATTCCAAACTCTCCACCATGGCCAAGACCAAAGAGCTCTCCAAGGATGTCAGGGACAAGATTGTAGACCTACACAAGGGTGGAATGGGCTACAGGACCATCGCCAAGCAGCTTGGTGAGAAGGTGACAACAGTTGGTGCGATTATTCGCAAATGGAAGAAACACAAAAGAACTGTCAATCTCCCTCAGCCTGGGGCTCCATGCAAGATCTCACCTCGTGGAGTTGCAATGATCATGAGAACGGTGAGGAATCAGCCCAGAACTACACGGGAGGATCTTGTCAATGATCTCAAGGTAGCTGGGACCATAGTCACCAAGAAAACAATTTAACACACTACGCCGTGAAGGACTGAAATCCTACAGCGCCTGCAAGGTCCCCCTGCTCAAGAAAGCACATGTACATGCCCATCTGAAGTTTGCCAATGAACATCTGAATGATTCAGAGGACAACTGGGTGAAAGTGTTGTGGTCAGATGAGACCAAAATGGAGCTCTTTGGCATCAACTCAACTCGCCGTGTTTGGAGGAGGAGGAATGCTGCCTATGACCCCAAGAACACCATCCCCACTGTCAAACATGGAGGTGGAAACATTATGCTTTGGGGGTGTTTTTCTGCTAAGGGGACAGGACAACTTCACCGCATCAAAGGGAAGGTGGACCATCAAATCTTGGGTGAGAACCTCCTTCCCTCAGCCAGGGCATTGAAAATGGGTCGTAGATGGGTATTCCAGCATGATCCAAAACACACAGCCAAGGCAACAAAGGAGTGGCTCAAGAAGAAGCGCATTAAGGTCCTGGAGTGGCCTAGCCAGTCTCCAGACCTTAATCCCATAGAAAATCTGTGGAGGGAGCTGAAGGTTCGAGTTGCCAAACGTCAGCCTCGAAAACTTAATGACTTGGAGAAGATCTGCAAAGAGGAGTGGGACAAAATCCCTCCTGAGATGTGTGCAAACCTGGTGGCCAACTACAAGAAACATCTGACCTCTGTGATTGCCAACAAGGGATTTGCTACCAAGTACTAAGTCATGTTTTGCAGAGGGGTCAAATACTTATTTCCCTCATTAAAATGCAAATCAATTTGTAACATTCTTGACATGTGTTTTTCTGGATTTTTTTTGTTGTTATTCTGTCTCTCACTGTTCAAATAAACCTACCATTAAAATGATAGACAGATCATTTCTTTGTCCGTGGTCAAACGTACAAAATCAGCAGGGGATCAAATACTTTTTCCCCCTCACAGTGAGTATATTCAGTATATCTCAAAAGGGATCCTGGTCTTTAGGATACATACTCGGCTGACTTCCAGAAGTGTCCTGGGTGGGAAAGCCTGCGGTTGAGCTTCGGCAGCTTCTCCAGCATGTCAGTCAGCTGGGTGAAGGAGGGACGCTCTTCCAGCTTGAAGGACCAACAGGCAGACAGTATCTCCTACAGGAGAGGAGGGAGGGGGTATTTATCTAATCCCACATCCATCCTTATGGCTATAAACACAATGTACAGTAGATGATAATCCATCCAAATGTTTTGGCTCTGGTAGTGCAATGTCAGTCTGTTTTATATCACTCGCACACGGAGAATAATATTGTTTGGTTTATTATGTCAATACAGTACACTAAGCTTCCCAGAGGACATCACACTGCTCTTTGACCTTACCGTAACCTCCTTGCCCAGGCTGACCTTTGCCAAGACCTTCTTTATGCCCTCTCCACTGCCCACCTGCCAGATGGTGGCCTCTGCCGGCTGGTTGGTGAGTGGCCAGCCACGGGCCTGCAGCTCATACCAAATGGTGCTAGGGATTGAAATATACTGTATGGTTAGCACCTGAGTCCTAACCCTGTATACAAACAGCATACACCTACTCACACATTCATTTCATGGGGAGCCACATTTCAGCATATTTATGTATGTATCGCCCACATTTTCTTTTTAAAACATTCAGATGTCCTATATTTAAGTATACTGTACAAAAATATAAATGCAACATGCAACAATTTCAATGATACAGACAGAAATACTCCTCAGCATCCCCCCTATCAGATGATCCCACAGGTAAAGAAGAAGGATGTGGAGGTCCTGGGCTGGCGTGGTTACAGTTCCACAGCTGTGAGGCCGGTTGGATGCACTGCCAAATTATCTAAAATGACGTTGGAGGTGGCTTATGGTACAGAAAAGAACATTACATTCTCTGGCAACAGATCTGTTGGACATTCCTGCAGTCAGCATGCCAATGGCACGCTCACTCAAAACTTCAGGCATCTGTGGCATTGGGTTGTGTGACAAAACTGCACATTTTAGAGTGGCATTTTATTGTCCCCAGCACAAGGTGCACCTGTGTAATGATCATGCTGTTTAATCAGCTTATTGATATGCCACACCTGTCAGGTGGATGGATTATTTTGGCAGAAAAAGGCTCACGAACAGGGATGTAAACACATTTGTGCTCAAAATTTGAGAGAAATAAGCTTTTTGTGGGTATGAAAAATGTCTGGGATCTTTTATTTCAGCTCATGAAACACGGGACCAACAGGTTGCATCTATATTTTTGTTCAGTATAAATGCAGTATCATTATTATGGCAGGATGTAAGATGAGATGAAGTTGTGTGTACCCAAATGCATAGACGTCTGCAGCATTGGAGAAAGGCAGGCGGTCCTCATGGTTCCCAGTGCCCATCCTGCGGACGATCTCAGGGGCCAGGTAGTAGATCCAGCCATGAGGGAGCCTCAGCTCGTTCTCTTGCCTGGACACGCACACAGACACCCACAGATGGACAAACATACATTTTTGATCCTTCATCTGGACTGAAAAGGTGTAGAAGTATACTCCTTAGTGTGTTTAAATTTTATATATATATATATATATAGTACCCCCTCTTCTCCCCAATTTTGTCATATCCAATTGGTAGTTACAGTCTTGTCACATCGCTGCAACTCCCGTATGGACTAAGGAGAGGCGAAGGTCGAGAGCCATGCGTCCCCTGAAACCCAACACAACCCAACCAAGCCGCACTACTTCTTGACACAAGGCCTGCTTAACCCGGAAGCCTGCCACACCAATGTGTCGGAGGAAACACAGTACACCTGGCAACCGCATCAGCGTGCATGCGCCCGGCCCGCCACTGGAGTCGCTAGAGCGCGATGGGACAAGGACATCCCAGCTGGCCAAACCCTGCCCTAACCCGGTCGTGGCTGGCACTGCGATGCAGCGCCTTAGACAGCTGCGCCACTTGGGAGGCTAGTGTGTTTAACTTTTGACAACATTTTTTTTTGCTTACCTCTTGTGGTACTCTTGTACCACTCCGGACATTCCAAAAAGGCCAAAGTCTGTGATTACCACTTTGTTTGTGTCATAGAACACATTCTTGGACTTCAGGTCCTTGTGAACGATTCCTTTAGCGTGAAGGTAGCCCATACCCTGAGGGAGAGGTCAGAGTTTAGTCATTTCAGTGAAAGGAAGAGTAGGCTGCTTACAATTGACCTTCAATTCAAGAGAAGTTGAGTAGTACCACACCTTAACAATTTCCTGAGCGATCTGCCTTGTCTTGTTGATGTCTAGCGTGTTCTTGGCATCTCTTACAACAGAGAATAGTGTCCGACCTTTGCAGAAACTGAGAGAAAACCAGAGGAAATGTCAAAACAAAGCCTTTCCTGGTTTCCTCATTTGTTAAACCAAGACACATGTAATACTTCTCATAGATTGATTCAAGGGTTCCAGCTTTTCCCTGCTCAACTCCCTTACCATCCCCACCTCCCTTTCCCACTCCCTCCCCCTAACCTGGTGATGATGGCGAGGTGTGGCGGGGCCATGCAGGCCCCCATGAAGAGGACCACGTTCTCGTGGCGGGTCTGTCTGTAGTTCATCACTTCCTTCTTAAACAGCTTCAGGTGGTCCTGGTTATTACCATCTATCTCCAGCAGCCGAATGGCCACCTCTCCATGCCAGCGCCCCTTATGAACCTTCCCCCAACGGCCCTGGAATAGGGAAGTATGTATGGGTACTTGTGTTATTAGCTTTTTTTTTCTGTTCCCATTCAAGGAACTCTAATTTAGTCCATTGGCCTTTTTTTAAAGGAGACATGCAGATACCAATTGACTTTGAATATGAGCCCTTACAACCCCACCTCTGTGTAGATACAGCTGTTGTCATATACACTTATTGACCAGTTTATTAGGTACACTCATCTAGTACCGGGTCAGACACCTCTGTAGCCATGGAGGGATGCCACAATGTTCAGACGCTGTGGTGTTCCAACATTGCAAAATTGGTAGCATAGGACCTAACATGCACCAGGAAAACATTCCCCACACCATTACACCACTGCCATCAGCCTGTACCGTTGACACCAGGCAGGATGGGGCCTTGGACTCAGCATGACACAACAGGAACCGGGATTCGTCGGACCAGGCAATGTTTTTCCACTCCTCAATTGTCCAGTGTTGGTGATCACGTGCACACTAGAACCTCTTCTTCTTCTTTTTAGCTGATAAGACTGGAATTCGGTGTGGTCGTCTGCTGTAATAGCCCATCCATGGCAAGGACCAACGAGTTGTGCTTTCCAAGATGCTGTTCTGCACACCACTGTTGTAGCTTGCACGATTCTTGACATTCTCCTTCGCCCTCTCTCATCAACGAGCTGTATTTGTCCACAGGACTGCCACTGACTGGATGCTTTTTGTTTGTCCCACCATTCTTGGTAAACCCTAGACACTGTTTTACGTGAAAACCCCAGGAGGCCGGCCATTTCTGAGATATTAGAACCAACGCGCCTGGCACCGATGGTCATACCGCGCTCAAAGACACTTTAGTCACTCGGTTTGCCCATTCTAACTTTCAATCCAACAGAAACCTAATGCCTCCATGCCTGTCTGCCTGTATTATATAAGCAAGCCATGGTAACATGACTCACTGTCTGTAGGAGCAAACCATTTTCATGAACGAGTAGGTGTACCTAATAAACTGACCGCTGAGTGCATAATTACCACCATGTAAAGCTGGAGTCATTCACCTTGCCAATGAGCTCCCCCAGCTCCAGCTGCTCATAGGGGATGTCCCACTCCTGCAGATATACACTGGTCTGGCTGGCCTTACGGGAGATGGGCCCCCTCCATTGGCCACCGGCCAGTCGGCCCCGGTAGCTGGGCAGGTCCTCTATCTCGTCCCCATCACACTCTCCGTTTGAGTGGCCCTTCTCACTGCCCTCCTTGCTACCATTTCCCTCATCCCCTGGGTATTCCTCCTCTTCCTGAATACACAGAGACAAAGCATGCACAAATTGTGTCATGTCAACCCGAACAAAACATGCAATCAGGGGGATATTCAATCAATTGCAGATTGAGATTTCTGGAAATCAGTTTCAGAAGTCTGTTCGATTTTTTTTGCTGGTTTATTTGCTCACAACAGCACAGTTAGAGAGATTGGAATAAAAACTGAAACCCAAATAAAATAAAATGTATTTGTCACAGCGAAATGCTCACTCACAAGCCCTTAACCAACAATGCAGTTCTAAGAAAAATACGTGTTAAATAAAAAATAAAAGTTACAAATAATTAAAGAGCAGCAGTAAAATAACAATAGCTATATACGGAGGGTACCGGTACAGAGCGTAAAAAGGGGATTGGGGGAGGGGGGGGGCAATGCAAAAATCTGGGAACCATTTGATTAGTTGTTCAGGAGTCTTATTGCTTGGGGGTAGAAGCTGTTAAGTCTTTTGGATCTAGACTTGGTGCTCCGATACCGCTTGCCGTATGGTAGCAGAGAGAACAGTCTATGACTAGGGGCCTTCGTCTGACACAGCGAGGTCCTATAGAGGTCCTGGATGGCAGGAAGCTTGGCCCCAGTGATGTCCTGGGCCGAACGCACTACCCTCTGTCGTGCCTTGCGGTCATAGACAGAGCAGTTGCCAAACCAGGCAGTGATTGCAACCAGTCAGGATGCTCTCGATGGTGCAGCTGTATAACTTTGAGGATCTGAGGACTAATAGAAAATCTTTTCAGTCTCCTGAGGGGGAAAAGGCTTTGTCTAGCCCTCTTTTTTAATTTTTACCTTTATTTTACTAGGCAAGTCAGTTAAGAACAAATTCTTATTTTCAATGACGGCCTAGAAACAGTGGGTTAACTGCCTGTTCAGGGGCAGAACGACAGATTTGTACCTTGTCAGCTCGGGGATTCGAACTTGCAACCTTTCGGTTACTAGTCCAACGCTCTAACCACTAGGCTACCCTGCCGCCCTCTTCACGACTGTCTTGGTGTGTTTGGACCATGTTAGTTTGTTGGTGATGTGGACACCAAGCAACTTGAAGCTCTCAACCTGCTCCACTACTCAACCTGCTCCACTACTCAACCTGCTCCACTACTCAACCTGCTCCACGCACCCCTGAGGGGCCCCCATGTTGAGGATCAGCGTGGCGGATGTGTTGTTACCTACACTTACCACCTGGGGTTACCACCTGGGGGCGGCCCGTGAAGAAGTCCAGGATCCAGTTGCAGAGGGAGGTGTTTAGTCCCAGGGTCCTTAGCTTAGTGGAGCTTGGAGGGCACTATGGTGTTGAACACTGAGATTTAGTCAATGAATAGCATTCTCATAGGTGTTCCTTTTGTCCAGGTGGGAAAGGCAGTGTGGATTGCAATAGAGATTGCATCATCTGTGGATCTGTTGAGACGGTATGCAAATTGGAGTGGGTCTAGGGTTTCTGGGATAATGGTGTTGATGTGAGCCATGACCAGCCTTTTAAAGCACTTCATGGCTACAGACGTGAGTGCTACAGGTCGGTAGTCATTTAGGCAGGTCACCTTAGTGTTCTTGGGCACAGGAACTATGGTGGCCTGCTTGAAACATGTTAGTATTACAGACTCAGACAGGGAAAGGTTGAAAATGTCAGAAGAGACTTGCCAGTTGTTCAGCGCATGCTCAGAGTACACATCCTGGTAATCCGTCTGGCTCTGCGGCCTTGTGAATGTTGACCTGTTTAAAGGTCTTACTCACACCGGCTACGGAGAGCGTGATCACACAGTCGTCCGGAATAGCTGATTCTCTCATGAATATTTCAGTGTTACTTGCCTCGAAGCAATCATAGAAGTAGTTTAGCTTGTCTGGTAGGCTCGTGTCACTGGGCAGCTCGCGGCTGTGCGTCCCTTTGTAGTCTGTAATAGTTTGCAAGCCCTACCACATCCGACGAGCGTCCGAGCCGGTGTAGGACGATTCAATCTTAGTCCTGTATTGACGCTTTGATTGTTTGATGGTTTGTCGGAAGGCATAGCGGGATTTCTTATAAGCTTCTGGGTTAGAGTCCCACTCCTTGAAAACGGTAGGATATACGTGCTCATAGTTTGTCTATCATTTTATCCAATAATTGTACTAATAGGACCGATGGTAAAGGCAGATTACCCACTCGCTGTCGGATCCTTACAAGCACCCAGACCTACGTCCCCGATTTCTCCATCTCTTTCTCCTGCAAATGAAGGGGATGAGGGCCTTGTCGGGTGTCTGGAGAAAAAATCTTCTTCCAGTATGGGGTGAGTAATCGCTGGCCTGATATTTAGAAGCTCATTTCGGTTATAAGAGACGGTGGCAGAAACATTATGTACAAAACAAGTTACAAATAATTAGACAAAACACACACAATAACACAACTGGTTAGGGGACCATAAAAGAACGTCAGCCATCTCCTCCGGCGACATCTCCTTAGAGAAATAGAGAACCAGCTTTTTGTTCATTTTTCTATATGGTAAAATGATCGTATCAGTATCATTGCACCACATAATCAACTCGACTAGAGAACTCTCACTTGATCAGGTAAATGCTGCTGGGTGATTTCCCCATTGCAAAACATGGAACCGTCTTCTATTTCACTTCCTCAGCAACTACCGAAGAATGCAACCAATTTGTTGAGTTCTTCAAGGCTAAAATCAACACCATTGGACAGAACATTGTATCCTCCAACCTCAACCCCACTCTAGCTCCTACCCCACCACCCATATCTAAAAAATGAAGACTACAGGTGGCCCCCATGACCCCATTGTAACGTCAATGTTCAAAACATGCTCAGCTGCTTTCAACCTGTTCAACAATTATCTCCACACTGGGCAGGTGTTCAACATTGCTGTCATCACCCCCTTGCTCAAGAAACCAAGACCTCATCTCAAACTACAGGCCTATTTCCAACCTCCCATTTTTATCTAAAGTCCTGGAAAAGATAGTGGCAACTCAGCTTCACTCACACATCAGTGCTAACCAGCTTTATGAAGCTCACCAGTCTGGCTTTAGGTCCTTGCACAGTACTGAGACAGCCCTGGTGAAGGTTATAAATGACCTGCTCATGTCTGCAGATACAGGATCTCCCACCATCTTGATTCTTCTGGACCTCAGTGCTGCTTTTGACACAGTAGATCACGCCATTCTACTGGAGCGCCTCAGAGGGCACATTACCAATCTGTGGGACTGCACTAAACTGGTTTAACTCCTACCACTCTAACCGCAAGCAGAATTTCACCCTCAGTGAGGCAAGATCAGAGGAGTCCGCCATAGCCTGCAGTGTCCCACAAGGGTTGGTGTTAGCACCTATCTTCTTCCTGCTCTACATGCTCCCACTTGGCCAGATCTTCAGACAGCACAGTGTCCAATTGCACTGCTACGCAGACAAAGCCTGACTCAACATCTGCTCTGTCAACTTTGTCCAACTGTCTGGAAGAGGTCAAATCTTAAAAGCAGAACTACTCCTTCCAACTCAACAGCAGCAAAACAAAGGCAATATTGATAGACAGCCCCCAGCAGATCAACTCCTGCATCATCCGCCCTACAGCATTCGCCATGCAGCTTCCTCCCTGCCATAGACAGCCACATCATCCCACTCTCATCAGTCATCACTAATTTGGGTGTGAAATTTGACCCTGCTCTCTCCTTCAATGCCCACATTAGTCTGTTAAACGCCATTCTTTCACCTGAAGAACATCTCCCGCCTAAGACCCTCTCTCACAACATCTGACGCAGAAAAGCTAATCCATGTATGTATTTTCTCCAGAATTGATCATGGGAACGCAGTTCTTGACATAAACTAAAAAGTCTGCCCACACCCCCCCCCCCATTCTTGCTGAGCTCCACCTGTTCCTCAAATAATTGACTATAATATTCTCCACTTCATCTGAAAAACCTTGAATGGCATCTGACCCACCTACCTGTCAGACCAATTCTCCCCCATGAACCTCCACGCCCCCTACGTTCAAGCCACGTTAAACTCCTCCATGCCGTCAGGACCAGGCTCCGCACAATGGGGGACCGTGCCTTTTCCTCCCAAACACCACACCTATGGAACTCCCTCCCTGATAATGTTCAGACTGTTTGGGTTTTAAAGCAGGCCTTAATGTTCTTTTCTATCATCTGTCCTATCATCTGTCCTACCCTTCCTCCTACACTTTGATTGTTGCTGTTATGATTTGGTTAGACACACAGTACATATTTGTTTTTGAACTAGTTTATTTCTATTTAATCTTATGCACTTTGAGATTATTGTATAATGAAAAGTGCTTTACAAATGTAATTAATAAATGATTTATTATTATTATTTCTGCCACCATTTTGAGTACTCACCGCTCCACATTCCTGTCCTTGACATGGAGGTTCTGATTGTGCCAGTTGCTGTGTGTCTCTGTGGGGACAAACATCACCATAAACAGCGGTTCCTAATTTTAACGTAACCCTGTCTAGTAGAAACTATGGTAAATTATGGTGGGACTTACAGTAGACAATGTGGGTGAAAAACCACAATATTTTAAATGGTCTTTACTCGGACTCTAAGCTGTTGCCTCTTACCCAGTGTCATGGTAGCCTTCAGAGTGTAGTCCAACAGGATATGGTGAAGAGGAAACATCTGTGTGTGGGACAATGAGGATGTTGAGCAGAAGAACACAAATATCTGATTCATAGTAAAACTATTATTTAACTAACCCTATCTGTCTTCACTTCACTTCAGAGCATGCATCCTCTAAATTGTGATGGCTGCCTCTAACTCTGTCCGACCATACACAGCGCCAAGCAGCATTCAGTCAGTTCACCTTTTTGTCCACCAGAGAGCAGCCATGCACTGTAAAAGCCAAAGCTATCAGCATGTAATATTATGGCTTTGCTAAAAGCTTGTCATAAAGGACAGTGGCAGATGACAACACATGAAAAGGGGATGGTATTTTACGAGTTGGGCGGGACTACAGGACACACATTGAGGGAGCGGTATTAACTCAGTGTTAACTCACCAGGGAAAATAAACTGTTGTCTAGGTTGTAAATAACAGCCAGCTAAAGGACAAGATGAGAAACAACCACCAGAGGAAAATGGAGAGGAGAGAGCGATATGTTTGGGTTAGACAAGGTTAGATAAGCCACAAGCAGTTAAGGAAATGTTATAATAGGATATGATTAGTGGTAATAGAGCAAATTAAGTGTGATTATGAATTGGAGTATGATTAGAGATGTTCTATTACTGGTTTAGGGTGGATTTGGAGTTCAGTGTTGTGAGTTAGAAGAACAGAGTAGGAATCTAGAGTCTTTGGGGTGGGGGCCTGTGAGAGATACTGGAGTACTGTAGCTTTGGAGTTACATGTTTGTGGAACAGATTAGGAATCTAGAGTCTTTGGGGTGGGGGCCTGTGAGAGATACTGGAGTACTGTAACTTTGGAGTTACATGTTTGTGGAACAGATTAGGAATCTAGAGTCTTTGGGGTGGGGGCCTGTGAGAGATACTGGAGTACTGTTGCTTTGGAGTTACATGTTTGTGGAACAGAGTAGGAATCTAGATTCTTTGGGGTGGGGGCCTGTGAGAGATACTGGAGTACTGTAGCTTTGGAGTTACATGTTTGTGGAACAGAGTAGGAATCTAGAGTCTTTGGGGTGGGGGCCTGTGAGAGATACTGGAGTACTGTAGCTTTGGAGTTACATGTTTGTGGAACAGAGTAGGGATCTAGAGTCTTTGGGGTGGGGGCCTGTGAGAGATACTGGAGTACTGTAACTTTGGAGTTACATGTTTGTGGAACAGATTAGGAATCTAGAGTCTTTGGGGTGGGGGCCTGTGAGAGATACTGGAGTACTGTAGCTTTGGAGTTACATGTTTGTGGAACAGAATAGGAATCTAGAGTCTTTGGGGTGGGGGCCTGTGAGAGATACTGGAGTACTGGAGCTTTGGAGTTACATGTTTGTGGAACAGAGTAGGAATCTAGAGTCTTTGGGGTGGGGGCCTGTGAGAGATACTGGAGTACTGTAGCTTTGGAGTTACATGTTTGTGGAACAGATTAGGAATCTAGAGTCTTTGGGGTGGGGGCCTGTGAGAGATACTGGAGTACTGTTGCTTTGGAGTTACATGTTTGTGGAACAGATTAGGAATCTAGAGTCTTTGGGGTGGGGGCCTGTGAGAGATACTGGAGTACTGTAGCTTTGGAGTTTCATGTTTGTGGAACAGAGTAGGAATCTAGAGCGTGATTGGGCCTGTCATTGTGAGGGGCCGACCTGGGAAGTGGAAGTGGCTGTCTCGGGGCCCTTGGGGGCCGGGCGAGGAGTTGGGGGGCGGTGTGGCGTTGATGCTGGGGGGGTTGCTCTGCTGGAAGGGGGTGGGCGAGGAGGGCGTAGAGGAAGTGGTGGAGGAAGGGTTACTGCTGGAATCCATCTGGCTCAGCATGGGAGGGTTGTCCTGAAAGAGAGGGTTTTCAACAGAAAGGTTTCATAAATTAAGGTTCAGGACAAATTAGAGGTTCCATGTATGGTGACATTACTATTAATACACATACACACGTATGCTAAAACATTTTTTTCTACCTTTTTGGTTAGCACCTTAGGTAAAGTGCCAAACTGGATTGGTAACACTGCCGTACGGTCAATTTGATTATTGATATCTGACGGTACGGATTCTGCCCGGCGGATTTGCGGGACTGAAATATAGGGAACAATGACTCAGTACTAAATTGACATTCTTGGGATGTACCGGGAAAAGGATCATTACAGTGTGCATTTTTTGCCGTTTTGTATGAAGGAATGGACCAGGTCTTACGTGGGAGAAAAGATATCCTGCAGGGAAGGGCTTCTTTGGTACATTTGTTATGGCACTTTAACCTGGAAGCAGAGGAGAGAGTAGTTCGCAGAGGAGTAAAGAATGACTTGTGAACAAATGAAAGCGGCGATGTATGGAAGGTTTCTTCTTACTTGCAGTGTTTGCATTTAACACCAAACATCATGTTCTTCTGACACACCTGGCATGTCTGTGAGAGCCAGGATTTGGTTGAAAACCTTAGAAGGAGAGAGAGCAAAGCATGAATATATTTCAGTTATATCACAGCTTCTAATGTTGGAGTTTCCTACTGGGTAGTGGACAAACTGGGATGTTCAAGAGAAGTGTGTTGGAATTCTGTCATATCCGAAATGGTTTTCATTGGAATCTGTTATTTATTTTCCCAGAACTTTCATGCAATATAAAAATGAATGAATATACACTTTCCAGTCAGATAAACACGGGTCTGGCTGAGTGTCTGCATAACTCAAATTCTCAGGTTCTTGAGACGCCATTCTCACCAGACCGATGTAAGAAATGTTTGTGGTCTGTGCCAAGGTAGAATGCTGAGCTCAAAACCGGGATGTATTTTTTCACAGTCCCATCACAAACTCCACTAAGACCCTGAGGGCCTCTAGGGCTTAAACGATAGATACGTAAGTATGGTGTGACATAGGTCTTGATGATGTGTCCTACCTGTGTGTTACAGAGAGGCCGATATCCCTCCTCATCATCTGTGGAGACCCCCGGTGCAATGCTAGGTTATCTGGAAGGGAATGAGAGAGAGCGGGAGGGAGTGTGAGAGGAACTAGACAGAAAGGGGAACAGAGGACAGGAGCTAGAAAGTTGGAGGCGGAGGAAGAGGGAGAGAAACAAAGAGTGGGAGAAAGAAAAAGGAGAAAAGTGATGTAGTTCCAATCAAGTAGAGAGGGAAACAGAAAGGCAGAGTTCCCAGGTTCCACTGGGGCATCAGGACTCACGCTCCAGCAGCGTAGGGGTTCCTGGGAGGGTGTAGGGGGCGGTGGCTGGGCCAGAGGTCCGGGTGGAGTCTTCACACCCGTTCCCACTGCTACTGTTAATGTGCACATTCAGGAGCAGCTTGTTCTTCTTCCCACCCCTGCAGAACAAAGAGAGGGCTAGCTGTGTGGGTCACTCAGAGAACAGACACATCATTCACAGAGAAACCAACTCATTCCATAGGTTTTAACTCAAACACCCACACTTGCTATGAAAATTGTCGCTTATAGTCAATAAAAGAAAACACAAAATAGCTAGTTCAATCAACAAAGGAACACAACAAAATGGCTGCCTTAATTAATTTAATTAAAGACGACATAATAGAGAAACACCCACTTGTTGTTGGGCACTGGCTCTTCTATGCGGTTGGCCAGCTGTGACTCGTGGCTCTTGCTGCGTGTGAGGGTGATATTGAAGGGGAGTTGCAGCAATTTTCGGGAGGGGGACATGCGTGGAGGGTGCTTGGCGCGTCTCTTGGAGGGAGGGGAATTGGAGAAGAGCAGTGGCGAGGAGGGGAAAGCATCCGACATGCCTCCTGTGTAGACTTGATGCCCCTTATCGTCCACACAGGGTACGACAGTCACAGAGACAGAACGGGCGTGGGTATGCGGACTGAGGATGGAGCCACGGGGTAGTGTGGCGGGGGTGGAGGGGCGACGGTCCGGAGGAGGTAAGGTGTTACTGTCACGGCGGGGCGGCTCTGATATCCAGGTTCCTGGGTCTTCTCTGATGTCCCCACCTAAAGCAGAAGTCAGAAGTTAGAGTTACAAACAGTACTAAACTACAGAGCACACAGCATCAATAAGCACTGTTATTAATTACAGAAAACATGTCTCACTGGCACTCTTTAGGCAGGAGAGGGCAGCAGTGAGTCGGGAGCACTCCTCTGGTTCAGAGCCCAGCTGTCTCATGGTGTCCTGCACCTGACAACTGGACATCTGCAGCAAAGCATCCAGGGACAGCTTCACTGGTACAGCCTGGACACAGAGAGAGAGAGATGGAGAGAGGAATGAGAAAGAGGATGGAAGGAGACCTGAAACAGATGGGTAGAAGACTGAGACAGGGAGGTATGTGTGCCAGAGATAAAGTAAGGAGAGAAGGATGAGAGAGAAATGTGGGAAATGTGTGCGTGGTTGTCCCAAACAAGTTGCTATGACATTCTACACAGACATGCTGTGACACACTATCAACCCAACCATTAGACAGGACAGTGTCAACACTGTGTCACTTCAGGGCAGGCAGGGAGTGGGGGGACATTGTGTAATATGTGACATTTGGTCAATCTGGAGGTTACTTGGTGGCTATTTCAAGTCCAATGAAAAATACTATCCTAAAAGAGATTGCTACACTGAACAAAAATATAAATGCAACATGTAAAGTGTTGGTCCCATGTTTCATGAACTGAAATAAACGATCCCAGAAATGTTCCATACGCACAAAAAGCTTATTTCTCTCAAATGTTGTGCACAAATTTGTTTACATCCCAGTTATTGAGCATTTCTCCTTTGCCAAGATAATCCACCTGAGATGTGTGGCATATCGATAAGCTGATTAAACAGCATGCTCATTACACAGGTGCACCTTGTGCTGGGGACAATAAAAGGCCTTGGTGGCCACAATGCCACAGATGTTTTGAGGGAACTTGCAATTGGCATGCTGACTGCAGGAATGTCCACCAGAACGGTTGCCAGAGAACTGAATTAACTTCTCTACCATAAGTCGCTTCCAACATCGTTTTAGAGAATTTGACAGTACATCCAACCGGCCTCACAACCGCTGACCACATGTATGGCGTCATGTGGGGGAGCGATTTGCTAACCTCAATGTTGTGAACAGAGTTTCCCAGGGTGGTGGTGGGGTTATGGTATGGGCAGGCATAAGCTACTGACATTTTATTGATGGCAATTTTAATGCACAGAAATACCGGATGCGATCCTCAGGCCCATTTTGAGACCCATTTTTTAAAGGTATCTTTGACCTACATATGCATATCTGTATTCCCAGTCATATGAAATCCATAGATTAGGGCCTAATGAATATATTTCAGTTGACTGATTTCCTCATATGAACTGTAACAGAGTAAAACATTAGAAATTGTTGTATGTGGCCTCCCGAGTGATGCAGTGGTCTAAGGCACTGCATCGCAGTCCTAGCTGTGCGACTAGAGATCCTGGTTTGAGCCCAGGCTCTGTTGCAGCTGGCCACGACCGTGAGACCCATGGGGTGGAGTACAATTATCCCAGCGTCGTCCGGGTTAGGGGAGGGTTTGGCTGGCAGGCATGTTCCTGTCCCATCGTGCACTAGCGACTCCTGTGGCGGGCCGGGCGCAATGCACGCGGTCGGCAGGTGTACGGTGTTTCCTCTGACACATTGGTGCGGCCGGATTCCGTGTTAAGCGGGCGTTGTGTCAAGAAGCAGTGTGGCTTGGTGGAGTTTGTTTAGGAGGACGCGCGGCTCTCGACCTTTGCTTCTCCCGAGTCCGTACAGGAGTTGCAGCGATGGGACAGGACTGTAACTACTAATTGGATATCATGAAATTGGGGAGAAATATTTAAAATAGTTCTATGTTTTGTTCAGTATAGTTCACTCAGAGATTTCTGAGATGAGGTACCCAAGTGCTGGACTGGTGAATTCCGGAATCTACTGGCAAGCCATGAAAAGAAGGTTTAACCCATATACCACCATCAACCCCTGTTATTTTACCACAATGAATTTTCCCACCTCTGGTTTCCCTGGCGACAGTCCATCACAGGGTTTCTGTGATGGAGTCTTAATTACCTGGCAACCATGTGGTTCCTGCATTGTCTCCATAGTAAACGGATGAAAGAGGTCGGATGAAATGGGCAAAAGGGCGCATGAAGTGGTGTTTGGCCCAGTGTGTCACACCCCTCACACTCTGATCAGTTTCACCTGTCCTCGTTATTGTCTCCACCCCCTCCAGGTGTCGCTTGTTTCCCCAGTGTATTTATCCCTGTGTTTCCTGTCTCTTTGTGCCAGTTCGTCTTGTATGTTTCCAAGTCAACCAGTGGTTTTCCCGTTCGCATGCTTTTTGCATTCGCCTTTTTCTAGTCCTCACGGTTTTGACCCTTTCCTGTTTCTGGACATTGTACCTGCCTGCCTGACCATTCTGCCTGCCTTGACCACGAGCCTGTCTGCCACTCTGTACCTCCTGGACTCTGACCTGGTTTTGACTTTTTTGCCTGTCCACGACCATTCTCTTGCCAAACCCTTTTGATTAATAAACATTGTTAGACTCCAACCATCTGCCTCCTGTGTCTGCATCTAGGTCTTGCCTTGTGGCATGATACAGTGAGGGAGGCAGGAGACTGAGGAGTTGGATATTATCTAGGTCTATTAGTTTTTGTAAAGATCTAGAGAGCCACTGAGTATACGTTTCTACAGTTGGGAAAACTGGGGCTTGAATCAACTTCAAAGTCCCTTTACCTAGTTTCTTACTGTGGCATGTTCATTTTATTGTAGTACCTCACAATACTCATGGAAATAAAAAACTATTTCTTTCCCTGCTTCACTGAAATGATGAGACCCGGTTATCAGATTTCTACTTCATAAAGCCTATTCCCAATAACCTAGCTGACCATAACGTTACTAAGTCCACACAACAATGGACCTCAATGCATTTAACATTGAGTCAGCAGCTGAGAAAAGCACTGAGACTAATGAGTCGGAAGAGAAGGATTTTCTCCAGACCCCCGACGAGGCCCTCATCCCCGTCAGACGGTGAAATCACAGAAGGAGATCAGGGTGCCTTGTAAGGATCCGGCGACAAATGGCTAATCTGCCTTTGCCATCAGTACTATTGGCCAACATACAATCGCTGGATAATAAAGTGGAAAAATCTACAAGCACGTATAGCGGGTTACACACTGTATCAGAAGCATAGAACAGCGGCCTCTGGTAAGACAAGGGGTGACGCTCTATGTATATTTGTAAATAACAGCTGGTGCACGATATCTAAGGAAGTCTTGAGGTTTCGCTCGCCTGAGATAGAGTATCTCATGACAATGTGTGGACGACACTATCTACCAAGAGAGTTTTCACCTATATTCTTCGTACCACCACAAACCGATGCTGGCACTTAGACAGCACTCAATGAGCTGTATAAGGCCCTAAGCAAAAACCCTCATCCAGAGGCGGCACTTCTAGTGGCCGGGGAATTTAATGCAGGGAAACTTAAATCCGTTTTACCTCATTTCTACCAGTATGTTAAATGTGCAACCAGAGGGAAAAAAACTCTAGACCACCTTTACTCCACACACAGAGACACATACAAACCTCTCCCTCGCCCTACATTTGGAAAATTTGACCATAATTATATACTCCTGATTCCTGCTTATAAGCAAAAACTGTGTGATCACACTCTCTGTAGCCGATGTGAGTAAGACCTTAAAACAGGTCAACATTCACAAGGCCGCGGGGCCAGACGGATTACCAGGACGTGTACTTTGAGCATGCGCTGACCAACTGGCAAGTGTCTTCTGACATTTTCAACCTCTCCCTGTCTGGGTCTGTAATACTAACATGTTTCAAGCAGACCACTATAGTCCCTGTGCCCAAGAACACTAAGGTAAACTACCTAAATTACTACCGACCAGTAGCACTCACGTCTGTAGCCATGAAGTGCTTTGAAAGGCTGGTCATGGCTCACATCAACACTATTATCCCAAAACCCTAGACCCACTCCAATTTGCATACCGCCCCAACAGATCCACAGATGATGCAATCTCTATTGCACTCCACACTGCCCTTTAACACCTGGACAAAAGGAACACCTATGTGAGAATGCTATTCATTGACTACAGCTCAGCGTTCAACACCATAGTGCCCTCAAAGCTCATCACTAAGCTAAGGCCCTGGGACTAAACACCTCTCTCTGCAACTGGATCCCGCCCCCAGGTGGTAAGGGTAGGTAACAAACCATCCGCCATGCTGATCCTCAACACGGGGGCCCCTCAGGGTGCGTGCTCAGTCCCCTTCTGTACTCTCTGTTGACTCATGACTGCATGGCCCGGCATGACTCCAACACCATCATTAAGTTTGCTGATGACACAACAGTGGTAGGTCTGATCACCAACAACACCAAGACAGCCTATAGGGAGGAGATCAGAGACCTGGCCATGTGGTGCCAGGACCACAACCTCTCCCTCAACGTGATCAAGACAAAGGAGATGATTGTGGACTACAGGAAAAGGAGGACCGAGCACGCCCCCATTCTCATCGAAGGGGCTGTAGTGGAGCAGGTTGAGAGTTTCAAGTTCCTTGGTATCCACATCACCAACAAACTAACATGGTCCAAGCACACCAAGACAGTCATGAAGAGGGCACGACAAAACCTATTCCCCCTCAAGATTCTGAAAAGATTTGGCATGGGTCCTCAGCTCCTCAAAAGCTTCTACTGCTGCACCATCGAGAGCATTCTGACTGCCTGTTATGGCAACTGCTCAACCTCTGACCGCAAGGCACTATTAAGGGTAGTGCGTAAGGCCCAGTACGTCACTGGGGCCAAGCTTCCTGCCATCCAGGACCTCCATGTGGTGTCAAAGGAAGGCCCTAAAAATTGTCAAAGCCTCCAGCCACCCTAGTCATAGACTGTTCTCTCTGCTACCGCAGAGTAAGCAGTACTGGAGCGCCATGTCTAGGTCCGAGAGGCTTCTAAACAACTTCTACCCCCAAGCCACAAGACTACTGAACATCTCATCAAATGGCTAACCAGACTATTTGCATTGCCCCCCCCCCTTTACACTGCTGATACTCTCTGTTTATGATCTACCTGCATGTACATATTACCTCAATTACCTCAACTAACCGGTGCCCCCGCACATTGACTCTGTACTGGTACCCCCTGTAAATAGACTCGCTATTGTTATTTTACTGCTGCTCTTTAATTATTAAACTTTTTTTTTAAACTGCATTATAGTTTATTTACATTTTAGGATACCTGAGGATTAAATAGAAATATTGTTTGACTTGTTTGAACAAAGTTTGCAGTAGCTTTTTGGACTCCTTTGTCTGCATGTTGAACGAGTGGATTACTGAAATCGATGGCGCCAACTAAACATACATTTTGGGATATAAAGAAGGATTTTATCTAACAAAACGACCATTCATGTTTTAGCTGGGACCCTTTGGATTGCAAAGAGAGGAAGATATTAAATTTAATCGCTATGTGTGATTTTATGTTGAAAAATATGTTGTGGGCCGCCGTCGTCAAACAATCGCATGGTATGCTTTCGCTGTAAAGCCTATTATAAATTGGCAATGCAGTTAGATTAACAAGAATTTAAGCTTTTAAACGATATAAGATACTTGTATGTTCATAAATGTTTAATATTACGATTATTTATTTGAATTGCGCGCCCTCCAATTTCCCTGGATGTTGTCAATAGGTGTCCCACTAGCGGGACGCCTAGCCTTAAGAAGATTTAAGGGCTTGTAAGTACTGCATTAGCATCGAATAGCCCCTGTGATATGCAACTTTTCAGGGAAGACAGGAACGAATATACACAGTCAGTTAGGAAAGCAAAGGCTAGCTTTTTTTCCTTACTTTATCCAAGATGGTGTAGCAGTCGGATGTGTGTCTTGTCCCGTCTTGTCCCATGTAAATAGTTGGTTTCCTCATTTTTTTTTTCATATATATTTTTAATCTCACTTTAAACATATGATCTAAATATACTTTCCTGCAACCCGCCTCACCCAATGTGGTACAGATCTGCTATTGTTATATGTTATAACTGGAACCTCAGTAACTAGCCAGCTACTAGCTAGTAGTCACTTTTAGCCACAGCTAGCGGTCTTCACCTTTAGCTCGGACACCAGCCAGCTATAGCTCGGTCACTACCTGCCAGTCTGCACAAAGCGATATCAACCCAGAGCATATCGGAATCCTTTTCTCCACCATATCGCCGGATTCCTGCGGCAAACTCTGGGCCATTACACCGGATCATCACAACTAGCTAGCTGCAACCAAGTAGCTACTGCTGGCTAACGCCTCTGTACTGAAGCAAGCACCAGTTAGCCTTGAGCTAGCCTTGAACTTGGCCCATCTCCCGGCTAGCCGAAGAGGTATACCCACTAATTCGTGGGCTACAATACCTCTTTTGCCAATTGGCCTGGACCCTTTATTGCCAACATGGAGCCACGCCAATCCATCGCGACTGGTCTGCCGACGTAATCATCCGATGTGGTTTCAGCAGGCTTTTCCGTGGTGACGTCGCCGAAGACCCATCTGCTAGCTCTGGCCTGCTAGCTTTCTGAACGCTGTGCCTCCTGCTCGCCTTGCATAGTAGCGACTACCGAACAGCTCCCTGACTCACCTATTGCTGCTCTTTGGACCCTATGATCACTCGGCTACATATACCTCTCTCTAATATCAATATGGCTTGTCTTCTGCTGTTTCGGGTAGTTATTGTTTTATTTCACTGTAGATCCTTTAGTCCAGCTTAACATGCCTTAGCTCTTTTGTCACACACCCCAAACCTCACCTGGCTTAACTGGTGTCTCCAGAGATGCAAGCTCTCTCATCGTCACTAAATGCCTAGGTTTACCTCCACTGTACTCACGTCTGTACATTATGCCCTGAATCTATTCTACCACCCCCAGAAATCTGCTCCTTTTATTCTCTGTTCCCAACGCACTAGACAACCAGTTCTTATAGACTTCAGGCCTACCCTTATCCTACTCCTCCTCTGTTTCTCTGTTGATGCAGAGGTTAACCCAGGCCCTGTAGCCCCCAGCTTTACACCTATTCCCCAGGCACTCTCATTTGTTAACTTCTGGTTTAATGCCTGTTAACATCAGAAGCCTCCTCCCTAAGTTTGTTTTATTCACTGCTTTAGCACACTCCGCCAACCCTGATGTCCTAGCCGTGTCTGAATCCTGGCTTAGGAAGGCCACCAAAAAATGTGACATTTCCATCCCCAACTACAACATTTTCAGTCAAGATAGAACTGCCAAAGGGGGTGGAGTTGCAATCTACTGCAGAGATGGCCTGCTGAGTTCTGTCATACTATCCAGGTCTGTGCCAAAACAGTTCGAGCTTCGACTTTTAAAAATCCACCTTTCCATAAATAAGTCTCTCGCTGGTACCATTTGTTATAGACCCCCGCAGCCCCCAGCTGTGCCCTGGACACCATTTGCGAATTGATTGCCCCCCTACTATCTTCAGAGTTCGTACTGTTAGATGACCTAAACTGCGATATGCTTAGCACCCTGGCCGTCCTACAATCTAAGTTAGATGCTCTCAGGAACCTACTTGGTACAACCCTAAATCCATAAACATGGGCACCCTCATAGATATCATCCTGACCAACTTGCCCTCTAAATACACCTCTGCTGTCTTCAACCAGGATCTCAGCGATTATGCCTCATTGCCTGCATCCGTAATGGGCCCGCAGTCAAACGACCACCCCTCATCCCTGTCAAACACTCCCTAAAACCCTTCAGCGAGCAGGCCTTTCTAAATCAACCTGGCCTGGGTATCCTGGAAGGATATTGACCTCATCCCGTCAGTAGAGGATGCCTGGTTGTTCTTTAAAAGTGCTTTCCTCACCATCTTAAATAAGCATGCCCCATTCAAAAAATGTAGAACTAAGAACAGATATAGCCCTTGGTTCACTCCAGACTTGACTGCCCTTAACCAGCACAAAAACATCCTGTGGCATACCACATTAGCATCAAATAGCCCCCGCGATATGCAACTTTTCAGGGAAGTCAGGAACCAATATATACAGTCAGTTAGGAAGCTACAGCTAGCTTTTTCAAACAGAAATTTGCATCCTGTAGCACTAATTCCAAAATGTTTTGGGACACCAAAAAGTCCATGGAGAATAAGGGCACCTCCTCCCAGCTGCCCACTGCACTGAGGCTAGGAAACACTGTCACCACCAATAAATCCACGATAATCAAGAATGTCAATAGGCATTTTTCTACGGCTGGCCATGATTTCCACCTGGCTACCCCTACCCCGGCCAACAGCCCTGCACCCCCCACAGCAACTTGCCCAAGCCTCCCCCTGCTTCTCCTTCACCCAAATCCAGATAGCTGATGTTCTGAAAGAGCTTCAAAATCTGGATACCTACAAATCAGCTGTGCTAGACAATCTGGACCCTCTCTTTCTAAAATGATCCGCTAAAATTGTTGCAACCTCCATTACTGGATTGGATAGCTGCTGCAGTCATACCCCTCTTCAAAGGGGGAGACACTCTAGACCCAAACAGTTATAGACCTATACCCATCCTGCCCTGCCCTTCTAAAGTCTTCCAAAGCCAAGTTAACAAACAGATCACCGACCATTTCGAATCCCACTGTACCTTCTCCGCTATGCAATCTGGTTTCCGAGCTGGTCATGGGTGTACCTCAGCCACGCTCAAGGTCCGAAACAATATCATAACCACCAAAGATAAAATACAGACTGGCATGTATTGTTCGAGCTAAAGCTGGCGGTGTCCGAGCTAAAAGGAGAAGACCGCTATCCGTGGCTAACAAAGACTAGTAGCTAGTTAGCTGGCTAGCTCCTGATGGAGGTTCCAGTTATAAGGAATAAAAATAGCAGATCCGTACCACATTGGGTGAGGTGGGTTGCAGGAAAGTATATTTAGTTCGCAGATAGAAAGTGAGATTAAAATGTATACGAGAAAAAGCAGGGGAAAAAACTGCTATTTACACGGAATAAGACACGGGATGAGACAAAGACGAACACACGAACGACTGCTACGCCATCTTGGAACTACACTTTAACCTCCCTAATCTTACTACATTTGCATACACTGTACATTGATTTTTCTATTGTGTTATTGACTGTACAATTGCTTATTCCATGTGTTTTTTTAATAAAAAAATTTATTTCACCTTTCACCAACTGGCCTACCTGGTTAAATAAAGGTTGTGGACAGGTGTCTTTTATACTGATAACAAGTTCAAACAGTTGCTATTAATACAGGTAACGAGTGGAGGACAGAGGAGCCTCTTAAAGAAGAAGTTACAGGTCTGTGAGAGCCAGAAATCTTTCTTGTTTGTTGGTGACCAAATACTTATTTTCCACCATAATTTGCAAATAAATTCATTAAAAATCACTACAATGTGATTTTCTGGATTTTTTTGTTTCATTTTGTCTGTCATAGTTAGTGTACCTATGATGAAAATTACAGGCCTCTCTCCTCTTTTTAAGTGGGAGAACTTGCACAATTGGTGACTGACTAAATACTTTTTTGCCCCACTGTATATTTAAAGATAGTGTAGCGTTGTGAGTGTGTGTGTGCATGCACACGTGGCAGAAATAGGTAATCAATTCAACAGCTTGTATCTTAAGTGCTATAGAACTTAATCCATTTTATGTACAGATTATTAACGACAAGGTAATTGTGTAAGGGACATGGTTGGGACCAGAGGCCTAGATAAGTGCCCACTTATTCCAGTAGTAACAAAGTGAGGGTGGAGTGGGTGGAAGCAGGCCCGACCAGGGTTACTGTTCTGTATCTGGGCAGATGGATAGAATCCCAGGATACAGAGCCCCTGGCTGGAACCTCCCCATTAAAATCTGATTACTTCTCTGCCTGTCATACATATTTCCTACAGCAGCAGGTATCACTATTGCCTAAGGTATTGCTTCTTCGGTAAGCACTGTGGCACTTAATATGTATTGCGGTGGCAATGGTCTACCATGGAACTCAATCCCTCCATATAATGATTTGTTTCTCCAGGGAGTCACTTTCTTCTTATCAGCAGACAGACTTATTTCCCACAACAAAAGACAAGCTGAGCTGGAAATTCACCAGGAAGCAAGGTGTCTAATGGGGATATGGTTTTGTTTGAAAGTACCTTTAGACTCTTTATCTTGGGACTATATGACACAATCTCAACCAACTGCACTGTCATGCCAGCCAGAGACTAGAGTCAGTACAACCTTTCCACCTATTCACTCATCTGTTGAATGCACACACACACACACACACACACACACACACACACACACACACACACACACACACACACACACACACACACACACACACACACACAATGAAAACAGAGCACACACAGCAGGTGTGTGTGTGAGAGAGAGTGTGTGGGGCAGGCTAAAACTTCAAACTGAAAGTGTATGAAAAGGCTGGGTGTCAGCCTGTCTGGGCATGTCATGACTGGCTGTGTTTGGTTTTGACGTAACCTAATAATGACAGAACGAATGACTGACAACACACAACCAGAGAGAGATTTCCAAAAACAGCTCAACTAAACAGTCCCTTAACCACAAACAGACGCATGACCACGCACACCATGAACACACACAAACCACTTATCTCATCCCTGTCCCACCTGCACGCATTAAACCTCTAAAAGTCTAAGCCTTTACTATTATAGCCCATAGAAACGCATTGAATAACACATTCATAAATGGCAGAAAATAAATCATAAGGAATAAGGTTTTGAAGTCGTATATCTTGGAGATGTATACGAAAGCTCAGGAAATACTTTAGTTCTTTTGGATACATATTTAACCCCTTATTTTTTGTTGTCACAAAACTACCTCCATAGTTCCATTAATTAGTATGCGTTACCTTCAGACGAGTCCTGTTACACTTGGGGGGTCTTAGAGCAAAATGGAGACCACCTTCGTGTTTGTCATGCCCTGATCTGTTTCACCTGTCTTTGTGATTGTCTCTACCCCCCTCCAGGTGTCTCCCATCTTCCCCATTATCCCCGGTGTACTTATACCTGTGTTCTCTGTTTGTCTGTTGCCAGTTCGTCTTGTTTGTCAAGCTTACCAGCGTGTGTCCTGTCAACTCCTGTTTTTCCCAGCCTCTCTTTTTCTCACCCTCCTGGTTTTGACCCTTGCCTGTCCCGTGTCTGTACCCGCCTACCCTGACCACTCTGCCTGCCCCTGAGCCTGCCTGCCGACCGGTACCCTTGCCCCATCTCTGGATTATTGACCTCTGCCTGCCTTGACCGGTCTCTTGTCTGCCCCTTGGACTATTAAACCATTATTTATTCAACATGTCTGCATCTGGGTCTTACCTTGATTCCTGATAGTGTTCGTAAGAGTCTCATATTTCCATACAGTGTAAGCCAAACCGTTCGGACGCTACAGACGTTTTGTTAGAAGACCAATTTTGGAGATGTCTCATGGTCTGACAAACACAGCTGTAGCTCGGCCACCTTCCACCGCAGATGCGAAAGGCCAACATAGGTGGATCAGGCATATTGAGACGCAGTCCATTAAAAAAAACAATATCGCTAGCTTAAATTGATGGATTTTGATGGGGATTATTTTATTTTGTTACTTAGATTGACACAATCTAAGGGTTGTGGGTCAATCAATAGACTCTTAAGGATTTAATAACACCCAGGACAAGCCCCCTTCTATAAATCATCAAACAAACACACTCATCCAGACACCCAGAACATACACGTGAGCCAGGAGGTGAACACATTAATCGGCCAAGCTACTGGAATACATATAGAAACTTATGGAGGTGTAGTGAGATACCCAATGGGCTGGACGATTCTCTTCTCATCCCTCATCTTGAAAAATCGTACAATAAAAACTTGGAAATCAATCCACCAATCATTACCACAAGGTAAAAATCAAAGGATTTATTATTGAAATAGCATGGGTGACTGCGAAAAACAAATGGAATCAATTTAAGGCCAAGTGGCAAACAATAACGCAGGCACTGAGTGTGTGAGAAGGTGGGTCTGAGCAGAGGAGATGAAGTCATCGCTTGTGTGCGTCTGTAAGTTGTTGTTTGTATGTATAAGTTTGTATCTGGAGTGAAATGAAATACTATAAACAAAGAAAAAGAAACTTAGTAAGGGACACACATGAACACACACACACACAGACACAGACACGCACAAACACACACAGACGGAAGCATACTAAAACCTGTTAACATCAACAAACTAAACTAAACAACCGCCTCTTATATCCCCACATTAAAAGAGGCCAGATTAAACAACATTAATCTTCACTGTGCAACTAAATCCCATATATTGTGTACTAAAACAGTATTATCAGTTAATAATTTAGCGTACGCTGAGCTACAGTCTATCAGCACTGCGGAAACAAGTCACTCTCTAGTAAAAAACTTGCAGCTAACAGGAAACAAGGAAACACCTGGTAAAATCAGCCATGTTGCTGTACAAAAGGCTTTCCTTCAGTAGATTGTTCTAAAACTTTCCTATAGTACGTACCATGTGCTCCTTATGGACCCTGTTGTGTTGTAGCCTCTTCTCTAATGTCCCAGTGATATCCCTAGTGCTCCAAACCGCTGTCAAAAACACTGTGAGAACTCAACTTCTCTCCAGTCTCTCACACTCCCTGTTTTTTCTATCTCGCTCCCTCCCTCAGTCCCTCCACTCCCTTCCCTCCCTCCTTCTCTGTCTCTCTCTCTTTTATTTCCAAGCAGGCTCTGCCAGATAGCCAGACTGTCTGTCTTCCTGCTTCTGGCATGCCAAAGCGGTGCATCAGCAACTGGTGATGGTAAACTCAGTTGATCACCCCTGACCTCTCTTCCCCCCTCTCCATGCTGCCCTGGGCATACATACACAACAATGTCACAGGGAAGCCATACAGAGTAGCCCAACACAACAGCAACCCGCCAAATACAGGGGCCCAAGTAACCCCACAAAGCAACCGCAGTAGAATAGGAGACTGCTAGAAACAGTAGTAGTAGAGAATCTCAACAGATAGGCAGTCTGTGCAGAATGCAGCCAGTGACCTCAAGTCTAACAGCCATAGAGACTACTTTATGTGGTTGATTCATATATCTCTTTCTCAGTCTCTGATGGCTCAGGATGTCCTTCCTGCAGACAGGACCCTGAAGACGAGGAGAGACCCATAACTAATCAGTGCTTTGCCACCCAATCTCAGAAGTCTGCCTCCACTTCCTCTGAAAACTAGCATTTTTCCACAGGCCATCGTCCTGGACGCTCTAGATAAGACAAAGGCTGGCCATAAGACCAGATAACAGAGGATAGTGAGAAGGGAGGATGGAGGAGGAGAGGGGGAGGGTGGGAGGGGGATATATCTTCCACAAGGGCACAGGAAACAGAGGATTTGTTGAGGTACTGAGATTACACTAACTAACCCCTGGTTCTTAATACATGTGTTGATTCAGTCTGGTCCCAAATGACACCAAATCATCCTTAACACATATTGACATTTCCCATTAGTTGAAGGTGTACACAAGAATGTCCCAAGTCTTTAAGTAGCTATATACAAGTAAATGAGTAAATATTTATAAAAATGGTTGATTATTTGATAGGAACGAAAAGTGAAGATATGCTAACTTAACACAGCTCTTTTCCCCTGGTTATCACTGCTTCTTCACAAAACTGTCCAGTCATGCAAATGTGGTAGAGAGGCACGTCTGATCTGGGCTCTGCCCTGAGGGCCATTCCTCACCTCTTCCTGTGGAAACAGTGGCCCTCTCTCTAATATCTCCCAGGGTTTACAATGGCTGAGGGCTGGGAGAAGAGCGTTCATTATTAGGCATCTTTTATAGCCTAGTCTGAGATCTGTTTGCGCTGTCTTCCTAACTCCTATGGTCATTGTTACCGCCAGGACTTGGCAAGACAGCACAAACCGATATCGGGACCAGGCTAGCTCTTTTAGCACATCGGATCCCAAATGTACCCAACAACAGAGACTGTCAGCCGACTGGTGACATCTTTTGTGTGATGAGGCATACATTCCTGCACTGTGAGTCATATAGTGAATGGAGAGGAGCCCTGGCTAAATGAATGGCCATTTTTGTCAGGACACTTTCATAGGGAGGGGAAAACGTTATGGAGTGAATTGACAATCCCATCCTATGAGCTGTGGTAGCATGGTCCACACAGATGCTAAAGTAGAGAATGGCTTGTAGTCTAACCTATTCATTTAAAACAGCGCAACAGATTTACAGGAAAAGTCTAAACATTCTTGTTCTGCAAGGACATTTTATTTTATTTTATTTTTTCACCTTTATTTCACCAGGAAGGGCTCATTGAGATTTGAAATCTCTTTTTCAAGAGCGTCCTGGCCAAGATAGGCAGCACCAAGTCATTACACAATTACAAACAGACAACATGAAAAACTACAAGTAATCTAGTAAAAACCATAGAATTCACAAGAGTATAACAAAATCATAAAACAGCAAATTAAAAACATTGATATGTCAGGGAATCAGCCTCAAAATCCTTCATCAGTGATTTAAAAACACCAATTTAAACACCAGTTTAAACAGATTTTGTAAGGCGTTCCAAGCTGATGGCGCAGAGTACATAAAAGCCCCTTTACCAAATTCAGTTCGGACATTTGGAACAGTTAGCAGGATATAGTCCTGTGAACGAAGAGTACTCACCACATTTCTGAACAATAAAAATGGCCAAATAAAATGGTAGTAAACCCAAAATGGATTTGTAAATAAAGGTATGCCAGTGAGACTACAAATGCAGTGGTGCATTTGCATTCATGGACTCAACAGAACAATGTTGATAAAACAATGTTGTCAATCAATTGCAATCCATTACAATTTACATGCACCTGCTTTCTTGCTGTGAGTGGAGAATAATGTTATTTTCAATTAGACGCAACATTAGCCTACCTCAGTGATTTGACCATACTATCTACTGGTTTGACCCTACTATCTACTGGTTTGACCCTACTGTCTCCTGTTTTGACTGTACTGGTTTGACTCTACTTTCTCCTGGTTTGACTCTACTATCTACTGGTTTGAGCCTACTATCTCCTGGTTTGACCCTACTATCTCCTGGTTTGACTCTACTATCTCCTGGTTTGACCCTACTATCTCCTGGTTTGACTCTACTCTACTATCTCCTGGTTTGACTCTACTATCTCCTGGTTTGACTCTACTATCTCCTGGTTTGACTCTACTATCTCCTGGTTTGACCCTACTATCTCCTGGTTTGACTCTACTATCTCCTGGTTTGACTCTACTATCTCCTGGTTTGACCTGACTATCTCCTGGTTTGACCCTACTATCTCCTGGTTTGACCCTACTATCTCCTGGTTTGACCCTACTATCTCCTGGTTTGACTCTACTATTTCCTGGTTCGACTCTACTATCTCCTGGTTCGACTCTACTATCTCCTGGTTCGACTCTACCATCTCCTGGTTCGACTCTACTATCTCCTGGTTCGACCCTACTATCTCCTGGTTTGACTCTACTATCTCCTGGTTTGACCCTACTATCTCCTGGTTTGACTCTACTATCTCCTGGTTTGACTCTACTATCTCCTGGTTTGACCCTACTATCTCCTGGTTTGACTCTACTATCTACTGGTTTGACTCTACTATCTCCTGGTTTGACCCTACTATCTCCTGGTTTGACTCTGCTATCTACTGGTTTGACTCTACCATCTCCTGGTTTGACCCTACTATCTCCTGGTTTGACTCTACTATCTCTGGTTTGACTGGTTTGACCCTACTATCTCCTGGTTTGACCCTACTATCTCCTGGTTTGACTCTACTATCTCCTGGTTTGACCCTACTATCTCCTGGTTTGACTCTACTATCTCCTGGTTTGACCCTACTATTTCCTGGTTCGACTCTAATATCTCCTGTTTCGACTCTACTATCTCCTGGTTTGACTCTACTATCTCCTGGTTTGACTCTACCATCTCCTGGTTTGACTCTACTATCTCCTGGTTTGACTCTACTATCTCATTGTTTGGCCCTACTACAGTGCATTCAGAAAGTATTCAGACCTCTTCAATCCTAAAATAGATTTTAATGATGATAATGATAATGACAAAGCGAAAAATTAAAAAAATAAACTGAAACGCCTTATTTACATAAGTATTCTGAGATTCAAATTTGAGCTCAGGTGGATCCTGTTTCCATTGATCATCCTTGAGATGTTTCTACAACTTGATTGGAGTCCTCCTGTGGTAAATTAAATTAATTGGACATGATTTGGAAAGGCACACACTTGTCTATATAAGGTCCCACAGTTGACAGTGCACGTCAGAGCAAAAACCAAGCCATGAGGTCGAAGGAATTGTCTGTAGAGCTCAGAGACAGGATTGTGTCGAGGCACAGATCTGGGGAAGGGTACCAAACATTTCTGCAGTATTGAAGGTCCCCAAGAACACAGTGGTCTCCATCATTCTTAAATGTAAGATGTTTGGAACCACCAAGACTCTTCCTAGAGCTGGCCGCCCGGCCCAACTGGGTAATCGGGAGAGAAGGGCCTTGGTCGGGGAGGTGAACAGGAACCCGATGGTCACTCTAACAGAGCTCGCGAGTTCCTATGTGGAGATGGGAGAATCTTCCAGAAGGACAACCACCTCAGCAGCATTCCACCAATCAGGCCTTTATTGTAGAGTGACCAGACGGAAGCCACTCTCAAGTAAAAGGCACATGACAGACCGTTTGGAGTTTGCAAAAGGCACCTAAAGGACACTGTCATCTCCTGGTTTGACATTACTATCTCCTGGTTTGACACTATTATCTCCTTGGTTGACTCTACTATCTCCTGGTTTGACACTATTATCTCCTAGTTTGACTCGACTATCTCCTAGTTTGACTCGACTATCTCCTGGTTTGACACTGTTATCTCCTGGTTTGGCACTATTATCTCCTGGTTTGACTCGACTATCTCCTGGTTTGACACTACTATCTCCTGGTTTGACACTTATCTCCTGGTTTGAAAATACCTCCTCTGTCTCTCTTTCCCTGTAAGTCCACCTGTTGAATCCACTGCTAAGGTCCTGAAGTTCAGCCACTTAAGTTCCTGTGTTGTAGTCTGTAGCGACAATCCTACACTGTCCAGTGCTACGTGTCTGTGTGAGTGAGAGTGCTCAGGTCCATGCATGTGTGAGAGAGTGCCTACATCCATGCGTGTGTGTGAGAGAGTGCTTACGTCCATGCATGTGAGTGTGTGTGTGTGTGTGTGTGGTATGTGGGGAGGCAGGACCGTGTGTATAAATAGCGTGGCAGGCAGGGACAGAGGGGGGAGCAGCTGACTGTGCACATTCTGGGTCCTCCATGCAGAGCTAGAGCCAGGCAGAGCCAGATTTGGTGAGTGTTCATCATCAGCGAGAGAGAGGGGAATGTACTGTAGCTGGTGTGGGGCCCTGAAAACACTACAACCTATCCACTAACTCTATACCACACTATGTCTTTAATTCTATCTCTTTCCTGGGGCTCACTCTTTCTTTCTGTGTCACTATTTAAATGTATTTCTTTCACTAGCCTTAATCTTCAACGTAATCTTAGCCTTTCTGTAGGATTCTGCAGAATCTCTCATATTGCAGTCTTAAAAACTTCTTAGGGTTAGGCGTCCTGTCAGCAGGGCACCTGTCGACAACTTCCGGTGAAATTGGAGGGAGTGCAATTCAAATGAATAATCATAAAAATTATGGATCTTAGACATTTAGGTACATACAAGTGTCTTATATCGGTTAAAAGCTTAAATTCTTGTTCATATAACATTGTCCGATTTACAATAGGCTTTACAGCGAAAGCATGCCATGCGATTGTTTGAGGACGGCGCCCCACATCAACATATTTTTCCACCGGCACAGGCTTCATATAATCACAAATAGCGATTAAATATTCACTTACTTTTTGAAAATCTTCCTCTGAATTGCAATCCAAAGGGTGAAAAAATATGAAATTACCAATGTCATCACATTAAATGTTTTGTTGAAATGACGTGGAAATAATGCTGATTCAACCACTTTTTGCCCAGTGGGCTGTATTTGCAAAGAGGGCTTGGTAGAGAGGAGCAGGTTAAACTGGTCTGTGATAGACACAGATTAGTGACAACACGTGGGGCCAGGACACGTATATAACAAAACAGAATCCTCCTGTTCTGTTTTTGACAGTTGCCAACTCCTGAATAGCATGATCTGCATAAACCTGCTGGGTGTGCATTATACATGCATACATGTTCTGTCATTTTGGTTCATGGCTGGAGGCCAGGGACAGTAGCAGGAACATGGATTGGATCACGTGAAGAGTTGACTACAGACCAATAGGGTTTGGGGGTGAGTCGTTTTCAGAACCCAAAGTGTACAATGACAGTACTAAATGCAGGTCCTGGAGAGAAGAAATTGATGGTAAAAAGTGATCGCTCATTTTCCATTGGCAGAACAAATAGTCTCTATAAAAACACCAGATTAAATGTTTTTGTGTCTGTACTAGTCCTGACAAAATAGTGTCAGAAACTCTCCCCGTGAAGCTGCTACTGCCAACTGGAAGGGTGGAGACAGAGCAGAACTACAAAAGCCTGCTTTCAGCTTCCAACAAAGGCCTTAATTGCTATGAAATATGCCCTATCATAAGCATGTTACCGTCCAAAAGAAACAAAGACCCAAATCCAATCTGACACAGATAAAGGGAGATGGTACTGCTAGTTCACTAATGATGCTTACGTTGCATTGCGGGAGTTAACCATGTTTTGTATCGTAAGAGTTAACGATGTTCTGCATTGGAGGAGTTAACCATGTTCTTTATTGGAGTTAACCATGTTCTTCAACAATGTTTAAAGTAAAAAGGCTCACAAGCTGCTCCTATTGTGGAAACTTTCATTGGATATTGATGGGAAACCACACCTGTCCTGAAATTATAGTAAGCAATGTGCAGGAACGTCTTCTCTTGAATAACAAACTGGTATGCCATGTTAATTTAGTTTGATTTATTTAACCTTTATTTAACTAGGCAAGTCGTTTAAGAACAAATTCTTATTTACAATGATGGCCTTGTTCAGGGGCAGTACGACAGATGTTTACCATGTCAGCTCGGGGATTCGAGCTAGCAACCATTTGGTTACTGGCCCAACGCTCTAACCACTAGGCTACCTGCCGCCCCAAAATGATGTCCCCATCAGCTTAGGGCAAAATGGACCTGGTCCAGAGTACATGGAATCTGAGGAGTCCAACATGATTGCCCTCTCTAAGTCGGATGCAAACTAACCAAACTAACCTGGTTACTTGAACCTTTCAGAGGGGATTGAACAGGGATCTCATTACATAGTCGTTCAGTTGCTTTCTCTTTCTTCACAAACCCACAGACACACACAAACACACAGTCACACACACACACACACGTGCACGCTCTGACAAACACACACACACACACACACAAAATCCACATTCTTACAGTATGTCCAACTGAAACGCTTCTAGACCTATAAATATCAAATTCAGTGTCAAGTAATAAATTGGCCTCTTAAGAACCAGAATTGAAAATGGCCTTTATTCAAGAAAATAAATGATGGCGTATTACCGTTCCCCTTTGTTCTTGTGGTCTGGAGAATACATTTTGTAATCAATGCAGGAGAGTGGCTCCACACATTCACGACCATCCCTTCACCCCACCAACCCTACTCACTCTCCCCTTAACCGGGCAAGACCCAGTGATGTACTGGGCCGTATGCACTACCCTCTATAGCGCCTTTCAAAGCACTTCATGGTTACTGACGTGAGTGCTATGGGGCAGTAGTCATTTAGGCAGGTTACCTTCACATTCTTGGGGACTATGGTGGTCTGCTTGAAACATGTAGGTATTACAGACTCGGTCAGGGAGAGGTTGAAAATGTCAGTGAAGACACTTGCCAGCTGGTCAGCGCATGCTCTGAGTATACGTCCTAGTAATCCATCTGGCCACAGGGCCTTGTGAATGTTGATCTGTTTAAAGGTCTTGCTCACATTGGCTACGGAGAGTGTGATCACACAGTCATCCGGAACAGCTGGTGCTCTCATGCATGCTTCAGTGTTGCTTGCCTTGAAGCAAGCATAAAAGACATTTAGCCCATCTGGTAGGCTTGCGTCACTGGGCAGCTCACGGATGGGTTTCTCATTGTAGTCCGTAATAGTTTGCAAGCCCTGTCACATCTGATGAGCGTCAGAGCCTGTGTAGTACGATTCAATCTTAGTCCTGTATTGACACTGCCTGTTTGTTGATTCGTCTGAGGGCATAGCAAGATATCTTATAACCGTCCGGATTAGTGTCCCACTCCTTGAAAGCAGCAGCTCTAGCCTTTAGCTCGTTCTGGATGTTGCCTGTAATCCATGGCTTTTGGTTGGGATATGTGCGTACGGTCGCTGTAGGGATGACGTCGTCGATGCACTTATTGATGAAGCCGGTGACGGAGATGGTATACTCCTCAATGCCATTGGATGAGTCCCGGAACATATTCCAGTCTGTTCTAGCAAAACAGTACTGTAGCGTAGCATCCACATCATCAGACATCATCCGTATTGAGCGAGTCACTGGTACTTCCTGCTTAAGTTTTAGCTTGTAAGTAGCAATCAAGAGGATATAATTATGGTCAGATTTGCCAAATGGAGGACGAGGGAGAGTTTTGTATGTGTCTTTGTGTGTGGAGTAAAGGTGGTCTAGAGTTGTTTTCAACTGGTTGCACATGTGACATGCTGGTAGAAATGAGGTAAAACGGATTTAAGTTTGCCTGCATTAAAATCCCCAGACACTAGGAGTGCCGCTTATGGATGAGTATTTTCTTATTTGCTTATGGCCTTATACAGCTCGTTGAGTGTGGTCTTAGTGCCAGCATCAGTTTGTGGTGGTAAATAAACAGCTATGAAAAATATAGATAACTCTCTTGGTAGGTAGTGTGGTCCACAGCTTATCATGAGGTACTCTACCTCAGGTGAGCAATACCTCAAGACTTCATTAATTGTGGACCGGATGTATCAATGTGAAGCATCCGCTTAGCGTTTCCACTCACTACCAAATATGGTAGAGAGAGGAAGCCCACTGGCTGGCAGTGGGAGAAGATGGAACGAGATGGATTTTACACACACACAGAGGCTTTCCATAAACAAAATATGCCTATGTATGCAAGAACACGCCAATAGAATCTCTCTAGCTCGTGCTTGGCTCTGCCTACTTCCTTGCTTGTTCTGCCCACTATGACTAATTTGTTCCCATTGTAAACGACAGGCTGTGGTCTATCTTGGTTTAGTTATGAAAATCTTTGACAAAGCTAGGCCTCTCTTCATTCTCATTGGCGAACACTGAACTCTAGTTATGGGTTATACGTTAGACTCTCCTATACCACTTTGCCCAACATGTCATGTTATACCCCAGAGGTTGTAAGTAAACCCTTTTTAAGGTGATAACTTGTATCGTTATTATAGGATTGTGAAACCCATAGCCGAATGGCTTCAGACTAAGCATTTCTCACTGGAATTGGCTGCTTACTGTAATGTCTGCTTCCAACTCACAACCTCAAACAAACGCGTAGATCCCCTGAACGCAGCTCACTCTCCAGATCCCTATCACCTGAATTCTGATCACCTATTCACACACCTGTATGTCATTATCACACACAATTTAGTTCAGTTCTTTGTAAGGTATTGTTTGTATTGTGGCTTTCGGAGCTCTGGTTTTCCCGTGATTGTCTCCTCCTGTGTATGATCATTTTTTGCCTACCTCACTAACAACGCCTTTTGCCTATTCCCTGCCTGTACTTTAGCCTATCGGATTTCCTGTTATCAATCTATTGCCTGATCTCCCGGACTATATTACTAGCCTTTTCCCTGCCTGTACTGTTGCCCTTTTGGACCCCCTGTGTATGACCTTCTGCCTGCCCCTGGACCCAGCTACCTGCCTCCTCCTGTGTATGACCTTCTGCCTGCCCCTGGACCCAGCTACCTACCTCCTCCTGTGTATGACCTTCTGCCTGCCCCTGGACCCAGCTACCTGCCTCCTCCTGTGTATGACCTTCTGCCTGCCCTGGACCCAGCTACCTGCCTCCTCCTGTGTATGATTTTCTGCCTGCCCCTGGACCCAGCTACCTGCCTCCTCCTGTGGTCCTTTAAAATAAACACCTGCTGCGCCCTGCGTTTGAAACGAGCTCTCTGTTCATTACACAAATATTGAACATAGCTTAGATTAGGGTATTTAATTCCTTTCAGACTCTCGAGTAGAGAGCGCAGGTATAAAATAATGACAGGCAGACTAACTAGATCACCAATTCAACACATAACTGCAGCAGTTATCTCGCTAGCTAACTATAGCTAACTAAGCATTCATTTTGTTGTTGCATTTCCACCTGCACTGTAGAGCTTTCGATAGCTAAGTAATGGTAGGCCTAATGCTCTCAAGAGAGTATGTGAGTTTAGGGAGGAGATAATTGCTTTTCTCTGCGATTGCCGCCACAACAAACCCAACACATACTAGTGAAAATGCTTGATGAGGAGTTTGCAGCTGAGGTTTGTTTTTGAGTGACATTTTAAAATCACTTGAATGGACTTAATTTTGGACTACAGAGGAGGGATAAAACAGTTATTGGCATGCTTGAAAAATGTATTGCTTTTCAAAATAAATGTGTTATTTTCTCCTCTGATATGAGCCCACAAACAAAATCATCAATTTTCCTACAGTGAGTAACTATATCCAGTCATCATCAGTACAGATGTCAGAGTTTTTAGTTAAACTGAAAGATAACTTTGAAACAAGACTTGATGAGTTCAGTCTCCCCACAAAGGTGATTCAGTTTTTTAGGGACTTATTACATACTGATGCAGAGCGGAGACTTCTCTGCAATAGCTAAACAAGTGCCGACTTCACATGATGTGGGTCCCCTCTCCCTAAAGTTCATAGACATGCAAGCATCTTATCTGAGGCAAGCACATCAATCTATGGGCTGTGCAAAGTTTTGGACTGAGCATATTATTGCAGAAAAATTCCCAAACATACAGGATTAAATATTTTGTTTAATCTAAAATACAACAATATATAAACAATTCAACGAATGAATAATATGTGTGTAGATTGTGTGTGATAGAGTGCACATGTTTAACTAAACTTGTGGGGACCAAAGGTCCCCATAGAATAGTAAACTAATAGATATTTGACCAATTGGGGACATTTTGCAAAGTTTTAGGTATGATACAAAGGTTTGTATCATAGGCATGTATGTATAATACATGTATAATGCGTGTATGTTTAATACTCAAATAATGCTTGCAAACTACGTTGCTTTTCACTTAGGTCTGTTTAATGTTGTTACAGTTTGCCTACTAGTCTACACAGCTAGCCTATTGTAGCCAACCTAGCCAGCTAGCCTATTGTAGCCAACCTAGCCAGCTAGCCTATTGTAGGCAACTTAGCCAGCTAGCCTACTGTAGGTAACCTAGCCAGCTAGCCTATTGTAGGCAACCTAGCCAGCTAGCCTATTGTAGGCAACCTAGCCAGCTAGCCTACTGTAGGCAACCTAGCCTGCTAGCCTATTGTAGACAACCTAGCCAGCTAGCCTATTGTAGGCAACCTAGCCAGCTAGCCTATTGTAGACAACCTAGCCAGCTAGCCTATTGTAGACAACCTAGTCAGCTAGCCTATTGTAGACAACCTAGCCAGCTAGCCTATTGTAGGCAACATAGCCAGCTAGCCTATTGTAGACAACCTAGCCAGCTAGCCTATTGTAGGCAACCTAGCCAGCTAGCCTATTGCTGGCAACCTAGCCAGCTAGCCTATTGTAGGCAACCTAGCCAGCTAGCCTATTGTAGGCAACATAGCCAGCTAGCCTATTGTAGACAACCTAGCCAGCTTGTGTTATGCTAACACATGTATTACAACGTGTTTGCTGTTTTAATGGCAAAACATTGCCGATTGGTGTTTATTTATCAATGGCAGTTTTGCAAATCTATCTGATATTATTTGATTGTTCATACAATGCATTTAGCTAGTGTTTATTTTGACTATGTAATATAGACCTAATAATTAATATAATATGTGTGTCTGAAAGGATTTGATTGGTAAGCATATTTTTCATAGGGAACCCTTCTGGTCAGGTATAATATATATTTTATTAATGTACTTTTATGGATAATTGACATGCATTTTAAAAAATCTACACAAATATGCTAATATGCTAATGTTATGCAAATGCATTAGGAGCCTCATTAAATATGTACACTGCAGTACCAAAACCCAGGTACAGGGGCGCTCTCTGGATACACACTCACATACACTGTGACTGAAAAAAAAAACACCTTCTGGGGACTGAACCCAAAAAATGATATATTCATACTAGACATATTAGCATGCAATTTTCTATCAGTTACAATGGTCTGCCTGAACATGAACATGATTTTGTCCCCAGTTTGTCAAGACGTCCACACACGGAAGGCGTGCAAACAGTTCAATGTCCCCATAGGGTCAGCAAAACAAGAACACACACGCAGACGCACACACACACACACACACACACACACACACACACACACACACACACACAGTGTGAACAAATAGTACCTGTATGAGTTCAGGTCTGAGGTTGATGGTGCAGAGCCAGTCTCCCAGTCGAGGGTAGCTGGCCAGGGCCTGGGTCCTCTGTCTCTCAGGCACTCTCTGCTTACACTGCAGCTGCTTACAGATGTACTTAGTCAGTTTCACCTGGAGGGGGTGACAACACAAATACAAGTGCGTTAAGACGCCGCTTGATCTGAGCTCCAAAAATATTTTTGGGGAAAATTTCATGAAGAAAGTTCCGAAAATAACTGAAACACAGATGATGCTAAGCAAAAGCATTATCTGATTGTTGTTATAACAAAGTAGAACAAATTGAGTGGATAATGAAACTTGCAGCACAACAAACAGTTGATCCTTTGCAAGCACAGTGTGTGGGAGTTTCATTTCATTTTAACAAAGGAGACTGACGACAAACTGACAACTGCGGGTGTGAAACCCACTGATGTTTGAGAACAAACTGAACTGCATGTTGTTTCTTTCTTGTTATTTTCAGCATGAGGTCTGGTGTTCTATGCAAAATACCAGTGAGAAGCGAGACTTGAGCTCAGGCTGAGGAAATCCCCCTGTCGACTAAGAGTTAGAGTGGGCCGCAGTGAAGTGAGAGAAGAGAGAGAGGACAGAGAAATATATACAGTGGGGGAAAAAAGTATTTAGTCAGCCACCAATTGTGCAATTTTCATCATAGGTACACAGACAAAATGAGAAAAAAAATCCAGAAAATAACATTGTAGGATTTTTAATGAATTTATTTGCAAATTATGGTGGAGAATAAGTATTTGGTCACCTACAAACAAGCAAGATTTCTGGCTCTCACAGACCTGTAACTTCTTCTTTAAGAGGCTCCTCTGTCCTCCACTCGTTACCTGTATTAATGGCACCTGTTTGAACTTGTTATCAATATAAAAGACACCTGTCCACAACCTCAAACAGTCACACTCCAAACTCCACTATGGCCAAGACCAAAGAGCTGTCAAAGGACACCAGAAACAAAATTGTAGACCTGCACCAGGCTGGGAAGACTGAATCTGCAATAGGTAAGCAGCTTGGTTTGAAGAAATCAACTGTGGGAGCAATTATTAGGAAATGGAAGACATACAAGACCACTGATAATCTCCCTCGATCTGGGGCTCCACGCAAGATCTCACCCCGTGGGGTCAAAATGATCACAAGAACGGTGAGCAAAAATCCCAGAACCACACGGGGGGACCTAGTGAATGACCTGCAGAGAGCTGGGACCAAAGTAACAAATCCTACCATCAGTAACACACTACGCCACCAGGGACTCAAATCCTGCAGTGCCAGACGTGTCCCCCAGCTTAAGCCAGTACATGTCCAGGCCCGTCTGAAGTTTGCTAGAGAGCATTTGGATGATCCAGAAGAAGATTGGGAGAATGTCATATGGTCAGATGAAACCAAAATAGAACTTTTTGGTAAAAACTCAACAACAACAAAAAAATACCAGTAACAGTGTGTGAAAACCTTGTGAAAACGTTTGACCTCTGTCATTGCCAACAAAGGGTATATAACAAAGTATTGAGATAAACTTTTGTTATTGACCAAATACTTATTTTCCACCATAATTGCAAATAAATTCATTAAAAATCCTACAATGTGATTTTCTGGATTTTTTTTTTCTAATTTTGTCTGTCATAGTTGAAGTGTACCTATGATGACAATTACAGGCCTCTCTCGTCTTTTTAAGTGGGAGAACTTGCACAATTGGTGGCTGACTAAATACTTTTTTGCCCCACTGTATACTGAGTGCACAACATATTAAGAACACCTGCTCTTTCCATGACAGACTGACCAGGTGAATCCAGGTGAAAGCTATGATCCTTTATTGATATCGCTTGTTAAATCCACTTCAATCAGTGTAGATGATGGGTAAAGACAGGTTAAAGAAGGATTTTTAAGCCTTGATACATTTGAGACATAGATTGTGTATGTGTGCCATTCAGAGGGTGAATGGGCAAGGCAAGATATCTGGTAGTACCTGGTAGTGGGTGCCAGGTGTAGGGCTGTTACCGTGACCGTATTACCACCACACCGGCAGTTACGAGTCATGATGGCAGTCAAATTCCACGTGATCGTTTTTTCATGGTAAAATCTAAGCAAACACTTCATGAGAGCCCATGAGCTCATGTTGAGCAACATTTCTATAGGTTATGCAATTGTGTGAGAAAACAGAGTGATGGCCTCTATTAAAAAGAGGAGTATCCTATCAGTATCCCACTATATTTATTGATCAACTTTCCTAATATTAAGCACATTGCTTCACTTTAAAACAGGAGTATAGCCTACCTGGCTGGCATGAAAAGGAACCACGGGAACAGTGTCCCCCATTCGCTATTTAAGTGCATAGATTACATTTATTACAGACTAAATCAAAACTAATTTCACACATATATTATTTAGTATATGTAAAGACAAGATTACATCAATAAGAGTTGTTATTAGCCTATTACTTGTGAATTATATATTATCACTTGTCATGATGCCCAGCATGTGTGCAGTAAGGCAAGAAATGTATGCCTTTTTTCTCCGACTTTCCCAAATCATAGTCACACACCTCATGTATCCTAGACCACAGGCCTATATGTTTTGATAATGTTTGTATCTCAACTAAAGTGGCCAAATAACCTAAAAGTAAGCACATTAATCAGCTTTACAATGTGTTTAAAACCTAACTGGCATACATATGCAGCATGTGAGTTTGGGGAAGACCATTTTCACCATAAAAATGCACCTTTTTAATAAAAGCATTACATGCATAATCGCATTTGCGGTCCTTTTGAGAATGGTGTTTTCCCGCTAATGGAACATTCGCGCTTATAGCCTACTGCCATGTGCGCATTGCTGCGCTTATAATGTGAAGAAATAGCCTAATAGTTTACCAACATTTTAAGCTAAATGTTCTGATCTGTTGTGTCAGCCTCAATGCTTAAAAAGTTAGTTTTGATGCTAGTTGTATTCATTTGCGATCTTTCCTAAACCACAACTGTCCCAGACTATGTTTGGAATATTTCTTTCTCTCACAGAATAGGTCAACTTTTGTACTATAGTAGATTGACATAGGCTAGTGCTTTTGCTGTTCGTTAAGCCTACTCATCTTGTTCACAGACGAAAAGTAAATGAGGACAGTTCTTCCAATATCTTCAATATTCACTTCAGAATTGGATAAGGACTCGCACAGTTGCATCCCCGATGTGTCTGTCTTCAATTGTAGTTTGTGAGAAAGACCCAATCACGTGACGGAGAGCCATTTGAGTGAAATGGGCTTTGGAGTATGCAGCCTGGAGAAGGGAATTATCATGATTATATTCAGCCCAAGGGCACAATGGCCACTGGCCGCAAAACACATGGATTTTTTTATGCGGCATTACGACCACACAAAGGGGATGCCGCTGGGAAATTTGAGACATTATCAAATGCTTGTCAAATTGTGAATGAGAGACTGATGAAGTGTGTGCAGCCTCACAAAAAACCTGTTTCTTTGTTAACTGCGCAACACAGAATAGCAAAATGTGCGCACTCCCTCAAATTATTTTGAGAAAATATCCTTTCTATTTCATTCAGCTATGTTCAATTGTATTCTTCATACTATAAAATAATATAATATAATGCCACAGAATTGTCTGCTAAATGAACTAGTGTAAATGTGTTTATGTTAA
The DNA here is from genome assembly GCF_018296145.1 of Oncorhynchus tshawytscha. Classification (NCBI taxonomy): domain Eukaryota; kingdom Metazoa; phylum Chordata; class Actinopteri; order Salmoniformes; family Salmonidae; genus Oncorhynchus; species Oncorhynchus tshawytscha. The sequence continues at coordinate 41,084,902 of NC_056442.1, forward strand.
TTAACAATCAATTAACAGTTATTTGCTTGACAATCACCGGCTGACGACATTTCATGACCGCCACAGCCCTAGCCAGGCGCATCAGGTTTGAACTGCAACGCTGCTGGGTTTTTCACAGGGGGGTGCAACTCAATATTAGGAAGGTGTTCTTAATGTTTTGTACACTCAGGCCTAAAAAGTAACAACTTTGTCTCAGAAGCACCTCAGTGTTATAAGCTCTCAAGAACATGAATGGAGAAGGTTGATAAAGGAGAGAAAATGTCTCTGTAGAATATTGATATGCACTCCTACCTCCTAAACAGAGAAGGTGGAGATGGAGTGGCCAGTTCCAGTTCATCCTTGACTGACTGGGTATTTAACAGTTCTCCCCTCAGAACAGCAAACAGCAAATAGTCCTCATTACATACAAACTCAGAGGAACACCGAGCTGCCTTTCTCATTCCGGCGTCGGCTTGTGCCACTGCCATGACAACCGAGCACCATGGAAACCCTGCTGCCACAGACAGCGGAACCCGTTTATGTAAAAAATGTGATTATGGGAGATGCTGGGCTGGGGTCACAGAGAGGACTAGAGAGATCAGTTAGAGCAGGGATGGGCAAATTTGATGGGATTAGGGGCCACAGAAAATCTGAATTTATTATGAGGGATGCAGTGGGGGGATCAATCCGGGGGCATCAAAAGGGGGGGCCAGTTGCCCATCCTTGAGTTAGATTATAGCAGAGTCAAGTTGTCCACCTTACCTTCGGACACCAGATCCCAGAAAGCAAGCTTTTACCTGGCAACCAGTGGACTGAACTGGTCTCACATATACTGTACCTCTTATCCTTCTGTCCAGCCACAAGCATTACTTCTAGTCTTATCCCTCTGTCCAGCCACAAGCATTACTTCTAGTCTTATCCCTCTGTCCAGCCACAAGCATTACTTCTAGTCTTATCCCTCTGTCCAGCCACAAGCATTACTTCTAGTCTTATCCTTCTGTCCAGCCACAAGCATTATTTCTAGTCTTATCCCTCTGTCCAGCCACACGCATTACTTCTAGTCTTATCCCTCTGTCCAGCTACAAGCATTACTTCTAGTCTTATCCTTCTGTCCAGCCACAAGCATTTCTTCTAGTCTTATCCCTCTGTCCAGCCAGAAGCATTACTTCTAGTCTTATCCCTCTGTCCAGCCACAAGCATTACTTCTAGTCTTATCCTTCTGTCCAGCCACAAGCATTACTTCTAGTCTTATCCCTCTGTCCAGCCACAAGCATTACTTCTAGTCTTATCCTTCTGTCCAGCCACAAGCATTACTTCTAGTCTTATCCCTCTGTCCAGCCACAAGCATTACTTCTAGTCTTATCCTTCTGTCCAGCTACAAGCATTACTTCTAGTCTTATCCCTCTGTCCAACCACAAGCATTATTTCTAGTCTTATCCCTCTGTCCAGCTACAAGCATTACTTCTAGTCTTATCCCTCTGTCCAGCCACAAGCATTATTTCTAGTCTTATCCCTCTGTCCAGCCACAAGCATTACTTCTAGTCTTATCCTTCTGTCCAGCCAAAAGCATTACTTCTAGTCTTATCCTTCTGTCCAGCCACAAGCATTATTTCTAGTCTTATCCCTCTGTCCAGCCACAAGCATTACTTCTAGTCTTATCCTTCTGTCCAGCCAAAAGCATTACTTCTAGGCTTATCCTTCTGTCAAGCCACAAGCATTACTTCTAGTCTTATCCCTCTGTCCAGCCACAAGCATTACTTCTAGTCTTATCCCTCTGTCCAGCCACAAGCATTACTTCTAGCCTTATCCCTCTGTCCAGCCACAAGCATTACTTCTAGCCTTATCCCTCTGTCCAGCCACAAGCATTACTTCTAGTCTTATCCCTCTGTCCAGCTACATGCATTACTTCTAGTCTTATCCCTCTGTCCAGCCACAAGCATTACTTCTAGCCTTATCCCTCTGTCCAGCCACAAGCATTACTTCTAGCCTTATCCCTCTGTCCAGCCACAATCATTACTTCTAGCATTATCCCTCTGTCCAGCCACAAGCATTACTTCTAGTCTTATCCCTCTGTCAAGCCACAAGCATTACTTCTAGTCTTATCCCTCTGTCCAGCTACAAGCATTACTTCTAGTCTTATCCTTCTGTCCAGCCACAAGCATTTCTTCTAGTCTTATCCCTCTGTCCAGCCAGAAGCATTACTTCTAGTCTTATCCCTCTGTCCAGCCACAAGCATTACTTCTAGTCTTATCCTTCTGTCCAGCCACAAGCATTACTTCTAGTCTTATCCCTCTGTCCAGCCACAAGCATTACTTCTAGTCTTATCCTTCTGTCCAGCCACAAGCATTACTTCTAGTCTTATCCCTCTGTCCAGCCACAAGCATTACTTCTAGTCTTATCCTTCTGTCCAGCTACAAGCATTACTTCTAGTCTTATCCCTCTGTCCAACCACAAGCATTATTTCTAGTCTTATCCCTCTGTCCAGCTACAAGCATTACTTCTAGTCTTATCCCTCTGTCCAGCCACAAGCATTATTTCTAGTCTTATCCCTCTGTCCAGCCACAAGCATTACTTCTAGTCTTATCCTTCTGTCCAGCCAAAAGCATTACTTCTAGTCTTATCCTTCTGTCCAGCCACAAGCATTATTTCTAGTCTTATCCCTCTGTCCAGCCACAAGCATTACTTCTAGTCTTATCCTTCTGTCCAGCCAAAAGCATTACTTCTAGGCTTATCCTTCTGTCCAGCCACAAGCATTACTTCTAGTCTTATCCCTCTGTCCAGCCACAAGCATTACTTCTAGTCTTATCCCTCTGTCCAGCCACAAGCATTACTTCTAGCCTTATCCCTCTGTCCAGCCACAAGCATTACTTCTAGCCTTATCCCTCTGTCCAGCCACAAGCATTACTTCTAGTCTTATCCCTGTCCAGCTACATGCATTACTTCTAGTCTTATCCCTCTGTCCAGCCACAAGCATTACTTCTAGCCTTATCCCTCTGTCCAGCCACAAGCATTACTTCTAGCCTTATCCCTCTGTCCAGCCACAATCATTACTTCTAGCATTATCCCTCTGTCCAGCCACAAGCATTACTTCTAGTCTTATCCCTCTGTCAAGCCACAAGCATTACTTCTAGTCTTATCCCTCTGTCAAGCCACAAGCATTACTTCTAGTCTTATCCCTCTGTCCAGCCACAAGCATTACTTCTAGTCTTATCCCTCTGTAAAGCCACAAGCATTACTTCTAGTCTTATCCCTATGTCCAGCTACAAGCATTACTTCTAGTCTTATCCCTCTGTCCAGCCACAAGCATTATTTCTAGTCTTATCCCTCTGTCCAGCCACAAGCATTACTTCTAGCCTTATCCCTCTGTCCAGCCACAAGCATTACTTCTAGCCTTATCCCTCTGTCCAGCCACAAGCATTACTTCTAGTCTTATCCCTCTGTCCAGCTACATGCATTACTTCTAGTCTTATCCCTCTGTCCAGCCACAAGCATTACTTCTAGCCTTATCCCTCTGTCCAGCCACAAGCATTACTTCTAGCCTTATCCCTCTGTCCAGCCACAATCATTACTTCTAGCATTATCCCTCTGTCCAGCCACAAGCATTACTTCTAGTCTTATCCCTCTGTCAAGCCACAAGCATTACTTCTAGTCTTATCCCTCTGTCAAGCCACAAGCATTACTACTAGTCTTATCCCTCTGTCCAGCCACAAGCATTACTACTAGTCTTATCCCTCTGTCCAGCCACAAGCATTACTTCTAGTCTTATCCCTCTGTCAAGCCACAAGCATTACTTCTAGTCTTATCCCTCTGTCCAGCCACAAGCATTACTTCTAGTCTTATCCCTCTGTCCAGCCAGAAGTATTACTTCTGAAACTAATACGTCTGCAGAATTTCAGTCAGTGTTTTAAGTATTTTGTTTTTTAAAAGCTGGATGTTTAGCTTACCAAAAAGCTGGGGCTGAAGGTGAGTGAGTTAAGAGGGTAGGCAACTGTAAATAGGTTTAAGTTCATGTTTAGACTCCCATTTTTAGTCACTGATGGTCCTGGTAGGTTTTAGAGAGCCTGGCCTAGTGGAACAGCATTAAAGTTTCATTAGCACTAGACCAGTCTGACGGAGGCTGTCTCTGAATGACCTCCTGTCACTTTCCCTATCAGAGAATGGCCATGGCTGATTTGATGTGCTTCACTGAGCGACTAGAGGAAACCAGGCAGTGTTGGTTTGCACCCTACAACGCCTGGTCTTGTTCCGCTGTGGCGCTCTTCGTTATTCACTGTCTATCTTTCTCTCCATCTCCCAGCTCTGTTACATGGCAGGCACAAGCATCGAGGGGCAGGCTGAGTGGGGACCATGGGGCAGACAGGCAGCACGTATCTGTGCCCACATGTTTTACCACAGTGTGTGGAACTAAATTGTGTTTATTGTGTGTGACAATGACCCAAGGAAAGGGCCTTTTCACAGAAAGAATAAAGGAGGTGGCCTTGGCTGCCAGTACTCAACCTTTGAATGTTAGTCTCTAAGTACCAGACAACGCATGTGTGGGGGAGGGACGATTCTGCTTCTCAAGATATCATTCTCAACCACTACCACAGTTCATTCCTTGAAGCTGACTTGTATATTGCAGTTATGAAAAATACCACAGTATGCAAATGGTAAGCATCACTTCTCCGTGTAAGTTTCCATCTATGGAAAAAACATTTGTGTGTCTTAGTTAAGGCAAAGGAAACAGTGATAGATGTGACAAAGAGAGCGAGCAAAAAGGTCACGAAAGGAAGGAGAAATCGAACAAGACAAAGAGAAAGAGAGGTGGGGAGGGGAACGAGAGACAGATCGTTTGCAAAACCACATGGGAGTTTCCTGACACTACACGACCCATCATTTTGTAGTTCTGTTTCTTCCACTGACTGCACCGTAGCTGCTGCTTAGGATAATCGCCAAAATGATCAAACTAGCACCTCTATGATCTTCCCAAAAAAGTGTGACAAGAGCCTCAAAAGTAAAAATCTCTGCAAAATGATAGTCATTGACTGAGTGTTTATTTAATGACAGGTTTCCCAGAAACAGACAATGTGGGCAGATAATATGGGCCATGTCCATCCCTGGGATGCCAGATCTGATTACAGAGTAGAAGCTGACCACCGTGGCATTATTAGTTAGTGTATGGAAATCAGATGAAGGCTGTTAGTTAGGTGTGGTCAGTCTGTAGATTTAACTTTCGACTGAAGGAGTCACAGGGCCCTGTAATAAGGTGCCAGTAGCACTAGGGCTGTGACGGTCATGACATTTTGTCAGCTGGTGATTGTCATGCAAATAACTGCCAGCCTCAAGGTAAATGCCCGTAAATTAACATAAACACGTTTAGCATCTCCTTGCTTCCACGCATAGCCTAGAAGCCACTGATACAGACGTTTGGAACATCTATATTTTAAAAAGTCAAATTAAGAGCTATAAATCCATTTAATTTAGCCTACACCATCATAAAAAAATCCATTATTTATTTTAGGCAGGTCTAAAGAAACATGATATGAAGAAAATGTAGTCTATTTCTGTCACGCCCTGGTCTAAGTATTTTGTGTTTTTCTTCATGTATTGGGTCAGGCCAGGGTGTGGCATGGGGTTTTTGTATTGTGGTGTGTTTTGTCTTGGGGTTTTGGTGTGTATGTATTGGGATTGTAGCTAGTGGGGTTATCTAGCAAAGTCTATGGCTGTCTGGAGTGGTTCTCAATCAGAGGCAGGTGTTAATCATTGTCTCTGATTGGGAACCATATTTAGGCAGCCATATTCTTTGAGTTTGTCGTGGGTGATTGTCCTTAGTGTCCTTGTTCCTGTCTCTTTATTTATTTACACAAGTATAGGCTGTTTCGTTTTGTAGTGTTTTGTGTTTATTCGTGTTTCACGTTGTTCATTAAACATGGATCGTAATCTACACGCTGCATTTTGGTCCGACTATCCTTCACACCTAGAAAACCGTAACAATTTCAGAAGAACAGAATAGCATACTGTAAATTGTCTTCACGTTAGGCCCTGATCTGGCTATGCCATACATCTGTGGGCTACACTAGTTATTTTAGCAGACAAGATTTGCTTATAATTCCTGTGGCATTATTTGATATTATTTTGTAGTAAGAAGAATACAATTGAACAAAGCTGAATAAAATAGGACATTTTCTCCAAAAGATTTCCAAGGGAGTGGGCACATGCAGCTATTCTGTGTTGAGAGGTTAACGAAGAAACAGGTCCTCCTAAACTGAACAAAAATATAAACGCAACATGCTCAATGGGTGACATGTCTGATAACTATGCAGGCCATGGACGAACTGACCATTTAGGGGCTCCCGAGTGGCGCAGCGGTCTAATACACTGCATCTCGGTGCTAGACGTGTCACCCTGGTTCGATTCCAGGCTGTATCACAACTGGCTGTGATTGGGAGTCCCATGAGAGAGTTTCATCATAGCCCTTGATGTTTTTTGCGACTGTACTTGAAGAAACTTTAAAAGTTCTTGACATTTTCCGGATTGAATAACCTTCACGTCTTAAAGTAATAATGGACTGTCGTTTCTCTTTGCTTATTTGAGCTGTTCTTGCCATTATATGGACTTTTACCAAATAGGGCTATCATCTGTATACCACCCCTATCTTGTCAGAACACAACTGATTGGCTCAAACGCATTAAGAAGGAAAGAAATTCCACAAATTCACTTTAATTGAAATGTATTCCAGGTGACTAGCTCATGAAGGTGGTTGAGAGAATGCCAAGAGTGTGCAAAGCTGTCATCAAGGCAAAGGGTGGCTACTTTGAAGAATCTCAAATATAAAATATATTTTGGTTTGCTTAACACTTTTTTGGTTACTACATGATTCTATATGTGTTATTTCATAGTTTTGATGTCTTCACAATTATTCTACAATGTAGGAAATAGTCAAAGTAAAGAAAAACCCTTGAATGAGTAGGTGTGTCCAAACTTTTGACTGGTACTGTATACTAAATAATATACAGTGCAATCAGAAAGTATTCAGACCCCTTTTCCCATATTTTATTAAGTTACAGCCTGATTCTAAAATTGATTAAATTGTATTTTCCCCTCATCAATCTACACACAATACCCCACAAAGAAAAAACAGGCTTTTACAAATTTTAGCAAATTGATTAAAAAAATAAGAAAACGTAAATATCACATTTACATTAGTATTCAGACCCTTTACTCTGTACTTTGTTGAAGTACCTTTGGCAGCGATTACAGCCTCGACTGTTCTTGGGTATGATGCTACAAGCTGGGCACACCTGTATTTGGGGAGTTTCTCCCATTCTTCTCTGCAGATCCTCTCAATCTCTGTCAGGTTAGATGGGGAGCATCACTACACAGCTATTTTCAGGTCTCTCCAGAGATGTTCGATCGAGTTTAAGTCCGGGCTCTGGTTGGGCCACTCAAGGACATTCAGAAACTTGTCCCAAAGCCACTCCTGCATTGTCTTGGCTGTGTGCTTAGGGTCGTTGTCCTCTTGGAAGGTGAACCTTCACCCCAGTCTGAAGTCCTGAGCACTCTGGAGCAGGTTTTCATCAATGATCTCACTGTACTTTGCTCTGTTCATCTTTCCCTCGATACTGACTAGTCTCCCAGTACCTGCCGCTCAAAAACATCCCCACAGCATGATGCTGCCACCACCATGCTTCACTGTAGGGATGGTGCTAGGTTTCCTCCAGACGTGAGGCTTGGCATTCAGGCCAAAGAGTTCCATCTTGGTTTCATCAGACCAGAGAATCTTGTTTCTCATGGGTTGAGAGTCCTTTAGCCTTTAGGTGCCTTTTGGCAAACTCCAAGCGGGTTGGGGTGGTAGCGGTTAGAGCGTTGGGCCAGTAACCAAAAGGTTGCTGGATCGAATCCCCGAGCTGACATGGTAAAAATCTGTCGTTCTGCCCCTGAGCAAGGCAGTTAACCCACTGTTCCCCGGGCGCCGAAGACGTGGATGTTGATTACGGCAGCCCCCCTCACCTCTCTGATTCAGAGAGTTTGGCCAGGTGACCAGTTCTAGGAAGAGTATTGGTGGTTCCAAACTTCTTACATTTAAGAATGATGGAGGCCACTGTGTTCTTGGGGACCTTCTATGCTGCAGACATTTTTTGGTACCCTTCCCCAGATCTGTGCCTCGACACAATCCTGTCTCGGAGCTATACAGGCAATTCCTTCAACCACATGATTTGGTTTTTGCTCTGACATGCACTGTCAACTGTGGGACCTTATACAGACAGGTGTGTGCCATTCCAAATAATGTCCAATCAATTGAATTTTCCACAAGTGGACAACAATCATGTTGTAGAAACATCTCAAGGATGATCAATGGAAAAATGATGCACCTGAACTCAATTTCGAGTCTCATAGCAAAGGGTCTGAACACCTATGTAAATGAGATATTTCTGTTTTTGCAATTTCTAAAAAAACATTTTTGCTTTGTCATTATGGGGTATTGTGTGTAGATTGAGGAGGTACATGTTTTTATTTGATCTATTTTAGAATAAGGCTGTAACGTAACAAAATGTGGAAAAGTCAAGGCGACTGAATACTTTCCGAATGCACTGTATGTGTGAAGTCAATTTTGATTGAGAATAGGCCATTAACATGTAGCAGGGGGAAAAATACATGACATATGTATGCACTTAAAAAGCACATGGAAGACATTTTTTCCGGGGGTTAATTTTCATGCTAGCCAGTTAGGTTACTCCGGTTGTAAAGCGAAGCAATGTGCTTATTAATATTAGAAAAGTTGAGAAATAAATATAGTAGGCCTAGCCTATAGAAAGCTGATGGGATCCTCCCTTTTTTAACAGAGGCCAACTCTGTTTTCCCACCCTATTGCATAGCTTCTAGAAATGTTGCGCAACATGTGCTCTCATAAAGTGTTTGATTTGATTTTCGATTGCATTTGCATTGATGTCAGAGTGATTAGAGGGACAATAGAGCCCTGAGTATCAGGCCATTAGCGACTGGCAGTTAGCAAGTTTGATAGGCTGCTAATGACCATCAGCCAGTGCACAGTTTTGGAGAAGCCTAGTTACCATGACTAAACGGTCATGTGGAATTTGACTGCGGTCATGACTAGTGACTGCTGGTGTGGTGGTAATATGGTCACCATAACAGCCCTAAGTAGCACCCAGGATTAACCTCGCTATACATTCAACATCACAGGCCTGTGAAGTTTACAAGGACAGCGACTTCAGTTTACGTGACCAATGACATGATTTTAAAAAGGTTACTTCCCTGGTTTACGAGCTGCACAGCTCAATCTTCTAAGACAGTGTTTTGGTTCAAACTATTCAAAGACAATCTTGTACACAAGAATGATCCTCTTCACACAAGAATGACCTTATTGTTATGCTATTGCAGTACAGCTAATATGAGGAAGTTGAAAACCAGTCGGAAAGACAACACCACTTCTGCAATTACATAAGATTCATGTTTCAGGCAGCACCAAACATCTCTCCAATTCTTCCTCATCTGGTGTCCAGCAATGCTCAAGTCTAGCCTATCCCAACCCCCCACACACCTGTCCTGACGGACATAATATCTGCCCCTTGTGGTCAGAGTCCTTTATCCATCGCTTTATGACAATGACAGTGTAGAACAGTGCTGCTCATCTCTAATATCCAATGTAAACACAATACAGGCCGTTTACATGGACAGACCTGAGTAACCCAACTCCCCATGCAGCCACTTAGCTCAGGCCTGACCACCCTAAACAGACAGACAGGCCTATTGTGGGTTTGAGATGTAAGGGGGTCGAGAATAAAAAGGGGGAAAAGGAGTGACAGAGAGAGGGGGGACAGAGGAGGGAGTGAGAGGAAAGAGACACAGACAAATACAGAGAAAGAGAGAAAGGGAGTGAAAGAGAGAGGGGTGGGGAGAAGGGATAGAGGAGAGAGGAGAGAGGAGGGAGGGAGAAGAATGAGACACCGACAAATATAGAGAAAGAGAGAAAGGGAGTGAAAGAGAGAGGGGTGGGGAGAGGGAGAGGAAAGAGACAGACAAATACAGAGAAAGAGAGAAAGGGAGTGAAAGAGAGAGGGGTGGGGAGAGGGAGAGGAAAGAGACAGACAAATACAGAGAAAGAGAGAAAGGCCTGGCAGTGGCTTAGGCTGCCTCTTTTGTTCGTAACCATGTTGTTGTCTGCTGGTTCCCTGGTTCCCCCAGTCCAGTCTCAAAGAAAGCCCCTCGATATTCAGCTTTAATAAGAGACAGCCATGTTGGATATCTCCTTCTTCATATATTCCTCCCTTCTTTCCTCATTCCCCTTTTTCTCCCCTTCCTTCCTCTCCTCCCACTGTTTCTCACTCTATCTTTAGCTTTCAACAGCCCGCACTGAGAATGTGTGGGAGGGAGAGAAGTCCAAATTTAGATGCTACTACATTAATAGCGATGAGAAATCCAGATCAGACGGCCTTCTCCAGCGCTTTGAATTGAACAATCCCATGGGAGAGAGGCTAGTAGGCCAATTTAGTGTACCTGATATGACCTGTACAGAATAGGTGATGTTATCAAATCAAAATGTATTTGTCACATGCGCCGAATATAACAGGTTACAGTGAAATGCAGTCTTACAAGCCCTTAACCAACAATGCAGTTTTAAGAAAAAAATACCCCAAATCAATAAAAGTAACAAATAATTAAAGAGCAGCAGTAAAATAACAATAGCAAGGCTACATACATGGGGCACTGGTACAGAGTCAATGTGCAGGGGCACCAGTTAGTCAAGGTAATTGAGGTAAGAAACTCAGCAAAAAAAAGAAGTGTCCCTTTTTCAGGACCCTGTCTTTCAGGGTCCTGAATTCGTAATTCGTAAAAATCCAAATAACTTCACAGATCTTCATTGTAAAGGGTTTAAACACTGTTTCCCATGCTTTTCAATGAACCAAAAACAATTCATGAACATGCACCTGTGGAACAGTCGTTAAGACACTAACAGCTTACAGACGGTAGGCAATTAAGGTCACAGTTATGAAAACTTAGGACACGAAAGAGGCCTTTCTACTGACTTTGAAAAACACCAAAAGAAAGATGACCAGGGTCCCTGCTCATCTGTGTGAACGTGCCTTAGGCATGCTGCAAGGAGGCATGAGGACTGCAGATGTGGCCAGGGAAATAAATTGCAATGTCCGTACTGTGAGACGCCTAAGACAGCGCTACAGGGAGACAGGAGGGACAGCTGATCGTCCTCGCAGTGGCAGACCACGTGTAACAACACCTGTACAGGATCGGTACATCCGAACATCACACCTGCAGGACAGGTACAGGATGGCAGCAACAACTGTCTGAATGCACACCAGGAATGCACAATCCCTCCATCAGTGCTCAGACTGTCCGCAATAGGTTGAGAGAGGCCGGACTGAGGCCTTGTAGGCCTGTTGTAAGGCAGGTCCTCACCAGACATCACTGGTAACAACGTCGCCTGTGGGCACAAAACCACCGTCGCTGGATCAGACAGGACTGGCAAAAAGTGCTCTTCACTGATGAGTCACGGTTTTGTCTCACCAGAGGGATGGTCGGATTCACGTTTATTGTCAAAGGAATGAGCGTTACACCGAAGGCCTGTACTTTGGAGAGAGATCGATTTGGAGGTGGAGGGTCCGTCATGTTCTGGGGCGGTGTGTCACGGCATCATCGGACTGAGCTTGTTGTCATTGCAGGCATTCTCAACGCTGTACGTTACAGGGAAGACATCCTCCTTACTCATGTGGTACACTTCCTGGAGGCTCATCCTGACATGACCCTCCAGCACGACAATGCCACCAGCCACACTGCTTGTTCTGTGAGTGATTTCCTGCAAGACAGCAATGTCAGTGTTCTGCCATGGCCAGCGAAGAGCCCGTCTGGGACCTGTTGGATCGGAGGGCTAGGGCCAGGGCCATTCCCCCTAGAAATGTGCGGGAACTTGCAGGTGCCTTGGTAGAAGAGTGGGGTAACATCTCACAGCAAGAACTGGAAAATCTGGTGCAGTCCATGAGGAGGAGATGCACTGCAATACTTAATGCAGCTGGTAGTCACACCAGATACTGACTGTTACTCTTATTTTGACTCCCCCTTTGTTCAGGGACACATTTTTCCATTTCTGTTAGTCATATGTCTGTGGAACTTGTTCAGTTTATGTCTCAGTTGTTATGTTCATACAAATATTTACACATGTTAAGTTTGCTGAATATAAACGCAGTTGACAGTGAGAGGACAATTCTTTTTTTGCTGAGTTTATGTACATCTAGGTAGAGTTATTAACGTGACTATGCATAGATAATAAACAGAGAGTAGCAGCCGCGAAAAAGAGGGGGCAATGCAAATAGTCTGGGTAGCCATTTGATTAGATGTTCAGGGGTCTTATGGCTTGGGGGTAGAAGCTGACTTCCTGACGGACCTAGACTTGGCGCTCCGGTGTCGTAGCAGAGAGAACAGTCTATGACTAGGGTGGCTAGAGTCTTTGACAATTTTTAGGGCCTTCCTCTGACACCACTTGGTATAGAGGTCCTGAATGGCAGGAAGCTTGGCCCCAGTGCTGTATTGGGCCATACGCACTACCCTCTGTAGTGCCTTGCGGTCGGAGGCTGAGCCGTTGACATATCAGGCAGTGATGCAACCAGTCAGGATCCTCTCGATGGTGCAGCTTTTTCAGTCTCCAGAGGGGGAATAGGTTTTGTCGTGCCCTCTTCACGACTGTCTTGGTGTGCTTGGACCATGTTAGTTTGTTGGTGATGTGGACAGCAAGGAACTTGAAGCTCTCAACCTGCTCCACTACAGGCCCTTCGATGAGAATGGGGGGCGTGCTCGGTCCTCCTTTTCCTGTAGTCCACAATCATCTCCTTTGTCTTGATCACGTTGAGAGAGAGGTTGTTGTCCTGGAACCACAAGGCCAGGTCTCTGACCTCCTCCCTATACGCTGTCTCGTCATTGTTGGTGATCAGGCCTGGCGTGGCGGATGTGTTGTTACCTACCCTTACCACCTGGGGGAGGCCCATCAGGAAGTCCAGGATCCAGTTGCAGAGAGAGGTGTTTAGTCCCAGGGTCCTTAGCTTAGTGATGAGTTTTGAGGGCCCTATGGTGTTGAATGCTGAGCTGTAGTCAATGAATAGCATTCTCACATAGGTATTCCTTTTGTACAGGTGTGAAAGGGCAGTGTGGAGTGCAATAGAGATTGCATCATCTGTGGATCTGTTGGACGGTATGCAAATTGGAGAGGGTCTAGGGTTTCTCAGACAGAGACAGGTTGAAAATGTCAGTGAAGACACTTGCCAGTTGGTCAGCCCATGGTCGGAGTACACATCCTGGTAACCATCTGAACCTGAGGCCTTGTGAATGTAGGCCTGTTTAAAGGTCTTACTCACATCGGCTAAGGAGAGCGTGATAAGACAGTCGTCCAGAACAGCTGATGCTATCATGCATACTTCAGTGTTGCTTGCCTCGAAGCGAGCATAGAAGCTCATCTGGTAGGCTCGTGTCACTGAGCAGCTCACGACTGTGCTTCCCTTTGTAGTCTGTAATAGTACTGCCACATTCGACAAGCTTCGGTGCTGGTGAAGTACAATTCAATCTTAGTCCTGTATTGACACTTTGCCTGTTTGATGGTTCGTCAGAGGGCATGAGATTTCTTATAAGCTTCCGGGTTAGAGTCCCGCTCCTTGAAAGCAGCAGCTCTACCCTTTAGCTCAGTGCGGATGTCGCTTGTAATTCATGGCTTCTGGTTGAGGTATGTACGTCACAGTGGGGACGACGTCATCGATGCACTTATTGATGAAGCCAGTGACTGATGTGGTGTACTCCTCAATGCCATTGGAAGAATCCTGGAACATATTCTAGTCTGTGCTAGCAAAACAGTCCTGTAGCTTAGCATCTGCTTCATCTCACCACTTTCTTGTTGACCGAGTCACTGGTGCTCCCTGCTTTAGTTTTTGCTTGTAAGCAGGAATCATGAGGATAGAATTATGGTCAGATTTGCCAAATGGAGGGCGAGGGAGGGCTTTGTACACATCTATGTGTGTGGAGTAAAGGTGGTCTAGAGTTTTTTTTCCCTCTGGTTGCACATTTAACATGCTGGTAGAAATTAGGTAAAACAGATTTGAATTTTCCTGCATTAAAGTCCCTGGCCACTAGGAGTGCCGCCTCTGGGTGAGCGTCTTCCTGTTTACTTATGGCCTTATACAGCTCATTGAGTGAGGACTTAGTGCCAGCATCTGTTTGTGGTGTTATGTAGACAGCTACGAAAAATACAGATGAAAACTCTCTTAGAAAATGTCAAAAAATGTGGTCTACAGCTTATCATCATGAGATACTCTACCTCAAGCAAGCAAAACCTTGAGACTTCCTTAGATTTCGTGCACCAGCAGTTGTTTACAAATATACATAGACCGCCTGTCACGACCTGACCTTAGAGATCCTTTTTATTCTCTATGTTTGGTTAGGTCAGGGTGTGACTCGGGTGGGAAAGTTTATGTTTTCTATTTCTTTGTTTTTGGCCGGGTGTGGTTCCCAATCAGAGGCAGCTGTCTATCATTGTCTCTGATTGGGGATCACATATAAGTTGTCATTTTCCTTTTGGGTTTTGTGGGATCTTGTTTTCTGTTTAGTGTTTCTGCCTGACAGAACTGTGCGCTTTCATTTTTTGTTATTTTGTTTGAGTATTTTTTTAAATAAAAGAATCATGAACACTTTCCACGCTGCGCTTTGGTCCACTCTTCCTACGACCAACGAGAGCCGTTACAGAAGATCCCACCATCAAAGGACCAAGCAGCGTGGCCAGAAGGAGCAGGGATCCTGGGCCCGGGAGAAAAGGGAGTGGAGGACATCCTGGACCTGGGAGGAGGTAATGGCAGGGGACAAGACCCTGCCATGGAAGCAGGCGGAGGCAGCAAGAGAGGAACGGCGACGATACGAGGAGTTAAGACAACGACAGAAGCCCGAGAGACAGCTCCAAAAAATGTTTTGCGGGGTGATTGGCGGAGTCAGGGTTTAGACCTGAGCCAACTCCCCGTGCTTACCGTGGGGAGCGTGTGACCGGTCAGGCACCTTGTTATGCGGTGATGCGCACAGTGTCTCCAGTGCGCATTCACAGCCCGGTGCGCTCTGTTCCAGCTCCCCGCATTTGCCATGCTAGAGTGGGCATTCAGCCAGGATGGATTGTGCCGGCTCAGCGCTCCTGGTCTCCGGTCTCTGGTCTCTTCGGCCCAGGATATCCTGCGCCAGCTCTACGCACGGTATCCCCAGTTCGCCAACACAACCCAGTGCTGTGCGCTTTCATTTTTTTGTTATTTTGTTTGAGTATTTTTTGAAATAAAAGAATCATGAACACTTTCCACGCTGCGCTTTGGTCCACTCTTCCTACCACCAACGAAAGCCGTTACACCGCCACCCCTTGTCTTATCAGAGGCCCCTATTCTATCCCGCCGACAAAGCTTCAAACCCACCAGCTGTATGTTATTCATGTCGTCGTTCAGCCACAACTTGGTGAAACATAAGATATTACAGCTTTTAATGTCCCATTGGTGGGACATACATGATCGTAGTTTGTCTATTTTATCATCAATTGATTGTTTGTTGGCTAATAGGACCGATGGTAAAGGTAGATTACCCTCTCGGCGACGGATCCTAACAAGGCACCCGGATCTTCGTACACGATTCCTCCGTCTCTTTCTCCTGCGAATTATGGGGATGAGGGCCTTGTCGGGCGTCTGAAGTAAATTCTTCCTGTCCGACTCGTTGAAGAAAAAGTATTCCTCCAGTATGTAGTAGTAATCGCTGTCCTGATATCTAGAAGCTCTTTTCGGTCATAAGATACGGTGGCAGAAACATTATGTACGAAATAACTTACAATGATATGGATAGTTGGCGTCTCCATGTACAGTATGTATGATCCTAAAGGGCTTTACATTATAAGGACGTTGCTCCGTTTGTAATACCTAACAATGTGAATGGATCGCGGTGGAAGTGGCTACTCAATGTTCCTTTAGTGAGGAGTAGAGATGTGCATTGTTGGTTGCTTGAGGGACAGACTGACTTGAGGGAGAAGTGAAACTGACAGGATTCATTGAGGGAGACAGATGTGTGAGAATATCACACAGACTTTGTCTGATGACAGCCTGGCATATCCTTCATTGTACCCCATTTCCTTTCATCAATATGTTTCTGTCTTACAGTTCTAAAAGTTCAGAAACTGTTAATTATTAGTTTATAATCTGTAATAAACAGTTTTAACACATTGGTTGAAACTTTGATTGTTAGGCTGTTTTGATGTGTGACATGTTGAGTGTTGCCTTAGGCTACGAAACTGTTATTGATTATGGGCATGGAAGGAACAAGGAAGTTGAACCTAAATACAATATACCTACTATAGGCCTACAGCACATCAAGGAAAGTTAATCTATAGGCCAGGCCTACATGCACGAGATTACTGTATTATTTGCATTTATTTTAAGAATGTGGAGCCTGCAATGTCTAGTCTATCGTTTTGTATATACAAAAACAATCTAGTAGCCTATATCATGAGAACAACACACATCAAACATTTACATTTTCCACCATCACTCACTCTCCCTCGCACGCACACACACACACACACACACACCAACAAGCTGAACTTTATTATGATAGCCGTCAAAGTGTATGTTATGCCTATGCTCCCATACTGTACCTCCAAAGTGCGTATTTCTTGCTGAGTGAGGTCGCTCAATGCTGCGCATTTGGTTCGGAGTCCTTGTAAACTAGAGATGGAGATCTCGATCATATTCTGGATGAGTTCGCACTGGTGAAGTGCGTCCTTATCCATCGCTGCGCCACCTACACTGTCCCCGTCCGATAGTTAATTACTTTGAACCATCCTTCCACCTTTGACTGGCACAATATCCATTCCTCGTCGTTGGCACGGCTTGGTAGGTTTAGTCGAGTTTGAACAGCGAACTAATAGAACAGTTAATCCTCGACCTTTACATTGGTAGCTCTGTCACTTCAATGAACACACAGTGGGTTCCGTGTATTCTCAAGAGCTACGTAAATTACTTCTTTCTGCATGTTGTTTGACAGAGTGGTCGCGTTCCAGGTCGTCTTTTAACTTCTGTGGGGCAACGGCCCACATTTCAGCAAATAAACGCCTGTTTCAAATAAACGGCGAGTCTAAATGAATTGTTTATGCAGTTACCATGAATTACCACAAATTTTTACAAGGTTCAATTTGTTACATTAAATAATTCAGTATTGTCTCGAAAAAATTATGGCAATCATCTGTTTTTATCACCAGTAAGAAACTGCTAGCCGTTGGCTGCTAACAGCTAGCTAACCATAGACTGCTAGCTAACTATAGACTTGTAACTATAGCTGCTAACTGGCAAGCACAAAAAACTAATTACCCTCTGTAGTGCCCTGTAGTCAGATGCCGAACAGTTGCCATACCAAGCGGTGATGCAACCATGCTCTCAATAGTGCAGCTGTATAACTGTTTGAGGATCTGAGGTCCCATGCCAAACATTTTCAGCCTCCTGGGGGAGAATAGGCATTGTCTTGCTCTCTTCACTACTGTGTTGGTGTGTTTGGACCATTTTAAGTCCTTAGGGATTTGAACACAAGGAACTGGAAGCTCTCAACCAGCTCCATTATAGCCCCATCAATGTGAATGGGGGTGTGCTCAGCCCTCCTTTTCCTGTGGTCCACGATCAACTCTTTTGTCTTGCTCACGTTGAGGGAGACATTGTTGTCTTGGTACCACACTGTCAGGTCTCTGACCTCTTCCCTATAGGCTGTCTCACTGTCGTCAGTGATCAGGCCTACCACCGTTGTTTCGTTGGCATACTTAATGATGGTGTTGGAGTCATGCGTAGCCACAAAGTAGTGGGTGAACAGGAAGTACAAAAGTGGACTAAGCACACACCCCTGTGGAGCCCAGGTGTTGAGGGTCAGGGTGGCGGAGGTGATGTTGCCTACCCTCACCACCTGGTGTCGGCCTGTCAGGAAGTCCAGGATCCAGTTGCAGAGGAAGGTGTTCAGTCCCAGGGTCCTAAGCTTGGTTACTAGATTGGAGGCGACAATGCTGTTGAACGCTGAGCTGTAGTCAATGAACAGCATTCTCAGATAGGTATTCGTCTTGTCTAGGTGGGTGAGGGCAGTGTGGAGAACATTTGAGATTGTGTCGTCTATGGACCTGTTGGGGTGGGTCCTTGGTGTCTGGGATGATCGAGTTGATGTGTGCCATAACCAGCCTTTCAAAAAACACTTAATGATTACTGATGTGAGTGCTACAGGGCGGTAGTCATTCTGCCATGTTGCCTTAGAGTTCTTGGGAACAGAAAATATGGTAGTCATTTTAAAATGTGGGGATTACAGACTGGGACAAGGAGAGGTTGAAAATGACCTGCCAGCGGTTCTGAGCATGCTCTGAGATCTTGCCCTGGAATATTCCACGGCATTGCACGTGTTGACCTGATTAATGGACAGTAACCCCTGCCGTATGCGGCGGGCGTTGAAGCCTGTGTAATATGATTCCACCTTATTCCTATATTGTCGTTTTGCTCGTTTGATGACTCTGCGGAGTTTGTAGCGGGATTTCTTGTACTTGTTCCTGTCCTCAGCCGTAGCCTCAGGGTTGTCTATGATAGCCCTGTGCGTGGCAGCCCTGTCCTTTAGTGCCAACCTCTGTGTTAATCCAGGGCTGTCTATTGGGGAAGCAGCGTATCTTTATTGTGGGGACAACATTGCAGATGCATTTCCTAATGAAGCCAGTGACGGAGGTGGTTAGCTCATCAATGCTATCGGTGGAGTCTCGGAACATATTCCATTCAACGCTAGCAAAGCAGTCCTGTAGCATAATCTCTGATAACCATTTCTCAACGCAAAGAGTACTTCCTGTTTGAGCTTCTGCTTGTAACAGGAAGCAGGAGTACAGAGTCATAATCTGATTTGCCGAATGGGGGACAAGGAGGGCTTTGTATGCTTGCTTGTGGGTAGAGTAACAGTGGTCTAGGACTTTTTCGCCCCTGGTAGCAAAGGAGACGTGTTGTTGGAAGTTGGGCATCACGTGTCAACAAGGAAAGCAGCCTCCGGGTGCAAGTTTTACTGCTTGTTTATAGCCTCATGCAGTTTGTTAAGTGCCAGCTTGTCATTTTTCTTGTCCTGAGATGGAATGTATACAACAGTCACAATAATATCTGAAAACTCCCTCAGGAAGTAGATGGGTCGGCATTCGACCATCAGGTAGTTCAAGACGGGTAAACGATGGGTCAAGACTTCCACTGCGCTCGAGTCGGCACACCATTTGTTGTTGATGAAGAGGCAAACCCTTCCCACTCTCGATTTCCCAGACTTCACTGTCCTGTCCACTCAGTGAATGGAGAATCCATCAAGTTGGATAGCCATGGGGGGTATCTTGACCAAAAGCCATGTTTCAGAAAAGCAGAGAATATTGCAGTTACGACAGCCCTGTTGATGGCAATTCCATGATAGGAAGATAATCCATTTTATTATCAAGTCATTCTATTGGCCAAGATTGTTCACTCGTCCTGGGCAATAGAATGGAGGGAAGAGGTGGCTGTTTGGGGTCCTGTTGGTTCCAGACTTACCGCTTGTCGTACTGTAGCAGAGAGAACAGTCTATGACTTGGGTGGCTGGATACAATTTGGGGCCTTCCACTCAGCCCTAGTGTGTGTACTAGGATGTACGTACTACCCTCTATAGTATTTGCCATACCAAGCGTTGATGCAGCCAGTCAAGATGCTCTCAATGGTGCAGGGTTAAGGTTTAGGGTTAAGTGCCCTGCTCAAGGGCACACCGATTATCACAATAACCCTGGCTTAACTATCACCAAATACAAAGATCACAGCACATGCTCATTAAATGTTCTCTATGTATGTGATTTGCCAGTATACAGGGATAGTTCAATTTGTGAACTATGGTGGGAACCAGAGTAGTTGGCAGAGTGCAGAGAATAACCAGGTTTTTGTTAAATGTGTGTGTTGAGATGAAGCTCTGACTGGCATGCTGTGATCTGCCCTCCCTGTGTTTCCCATAGGAAAGCTCCCCTCTCCAAAACAGCTGGGAAAAATCACTCTACATGGGCAGGAGAGGAGGAGGAGCCAAATCCCGGAGGACAGGAGTCCTGGAGTCCTGGAGAAGTGCCTTAACTCTGGGAATACTTTAATGCTCTGTAAGGGAGGCAGATGCAGACAGAATTCAAAGACATTGGATTTCATACACTCTCAAAGCCCAATGCAACTCACCTAGAATTTTTACAGTAATGGGTAATTAACCCAGAGGGTTCTGGCATCAGGCAACTTGCTGTGTTTAATGAAATTCTAATCACATTCACACCGATTGGCTCTATAGAACAGCACCTGACATAGTCCTCCTCAGAGCCCTCGGGCCAAGTTGCCTAGATTTCAGGTGATTAGAGAGAAACTGGTCCTTCGTGGCACTAATGCCCGCTACCCTCAACAAAGTTGACTCTGCTCCCAATGTTTGGGGACAATTGTTGTAACATAATTTTGTATTACTGTTATTTTGTTGTCTTGTCCCTACTTTTTTGTGAGAATGTACTGCCATCTACTGGTACAATAAGGTCAGTGAATAGAGAGAGAGAGAGTCCCATTTCCCCTCCCGTCAATTCAATGAATGAATTCTGAAGTGGCCCTTATTTTCGATGTAAAAAAATATATATATATATTCTTTAGGAGGTCTGTTAAAAGATTGACGTAGTTGGCAATGAAGACACTCAACAAGGACAGGGAGTGACGCTGTACGGAGATTGAGAGACAGGAAGTGGACACAATTGGAGGAAGGGAAAGAATGTCAATTCATCCCTTGATATTTACAGCCCTCTATAATGTATCCACATACCCGGTAACGTCATTGTATCAATATTTCTTTCTGCATATCCGCTTTGTTATTTTTATGTTCATATTTTTAATCAATCCTCAAATGTCATGCCACGTTTAAGAAACAAGATCTTTGTCACATTAGTACACAAATAAAATGGTTGTATAAATGTGATCAACTGCAAGTGAAACAGCTATTGCACAAACAGCTGATCTGGCAACGAAACAATGCAAATGAACGTGCAATTTAAGTCGCACATTTCCCTGCCTGCTAAAAAACTTGTACTAGTCACAGTTCCACCATATTCTCCCTGTTCTCAGTGCGTGGATCAATGTGTCTTTGTTCATGTACACGTCACTATGAGAACAACGTGATATTTCACAGGCACAAGGAGAGGGCCTCCTGTGGTGCCAGATTCTCTTCATCCACCAATCCAAAACATAGTATAAAAGTAGGGGTTGTGCACCTGAAATGGCATCCTATTCCCTATATAACGCTCTATTTTTGGCCAGAGCCCAAGAGGGATAGGGTGCCTGAGTCTATTTTTGGCTGCTGAGCTCCTCCATCTGCTGACCTGTGACCCACAGAGGCAGCTTTACAGTCAGATATCAGGGGCCAACTAGGCCAGTTACCTCTTTAGCTATATACTCTAAAAAAACACTACCACTGATGCACAATAGTACTAAATTGACAGTAATCACTCAGAAAGCACTACTGAGTGAGACTGAAAACAATCAAATCAACACACTACAGATGGCGAAAGAAAGAAAAAGAGAGAAAAAGTGAAAAAGACAGACCAGTTTCCAAATGAAGTGATAGTTGTTTCTACACGCCCACTCTCCTTACTCCCCTCCCTCTCTCTCCATTTCCGTTTCTCTCTCTCTCTCTATCCTTTTCCCCCTCTTTCCCACTTTTTTCCACGAGGTGTCAATACTATTATGTTTCAGGAACCGTGGCCGTTGAGCATAAGACTTGCGCTGCCCAACACATAATTTACAATCGTTTTTCAAGGCTGTAAGGAAAAAAGCCCTCCACTACGTCCTCAAATACACACAAGCACAGAGGCAATCTTTATCCTATCAGTCAAGGACAGGAACTGATAACGGCTTTATGGAAGAGTTCCTGTCCCAAATAAATAATCTCGACTCGTTTGGAAATAAGACTAAATTAGATTTAGATCTCCACAGTAGCCATTTCTGTTTGTAAAATGTTCCATATTTTATGGATTAGAAAAACAAGAATGTTCCTCCTTTACCATTCTAACATTGATCTACTCATGAGAGAGAATTTGTCAACATTTGTAATGTCATCATGACCTAATGGCATTAAAATAGAGACATTGAGTCACCTGTTAACAATTCAAAGCAGTGATTCCAAAATTGCTAGACCCTTTAGGTTGCATGGCCTCTGACAAGAAACAATGTCTTTGTTTACTTGATGAATAACAAGACACTTCAAAACGCTTTAGGTGGGTCACAGTGAAAAATGTGTGGGAGGTGAATCCCTGAATGAGAACAAAGGTCATGTATGTATAGTTACAGCACAGTGCAACAAAGAAGAACTTGGAAGATTTACAGTCAGATAGTCAGTCAGCTTACAGCACATCTGTTTTGATGGCTAGTGGGTCGGGGACATGCTCTTGCCCTCCTTTGTAATCATAGGCTACTTACTACCTCAATCTCTCATCTTTGATCTCCATCTCTGTGGAGCCAACAGCCTCCTGGTATGCTCTCTGCCTGCTCATGTCCTAATCAGTCAGGGCCCTTAATGTTTAACTTGAGTATTAAGGGTTCAAGTCAATGATAAACCAGCAAATTTGTGATCACAGACAGCTACAATGTACAGTGCTTTGCGAAAGTATTCGGCCCCCTTGAACTTTGCGACCTTTTGCCACATTTCAGGCTTCAAACATAAAGATATAAAACTGTATTTTTTTGTGAAGAATCAACAACAAGTGGGACACAATCATGAAGTGGAACGACATTTATTGGATATTTCAAACTTTTTTAACAAATCAAAAACTGAAAAATTGGGCGTGCAAAATTATTCAGCCCTCTTAAGTTAATACTTTGTAGCGCCACCTTTTGCTCCGATTACAGCTGTAAGTCGCTTGGGGTATGTCTCTATCAGTTTTGCACATCGAGAGACTGAATTTTTTTCCCATGCCTCCTTGCAAAACAGCTCGAGCTCAGTGAGGTTGGATGGAGAGCATTTGTGAACAGCAGTTTTCAGTTCTTTCCACAGATTCTCGATTGGATTCAGGTCTGGACTTTGACTTGGCCATTCTAACACCTGGATATGTTTATTTTTGAACCATTCCATTGAAGATTTTGCTTTATGTTTTGGATCATTGTCTTGTTGGAAGACAAATCTCTGTCCCAGTCTCAGGTCTTTTGCAGACTCCATCAGGTTTTCTTCCAGAATGGTCCTGTATTTGGCTCCATCCATCTTCCCATCAATTTTAACCATCTTCCCTGTCCCTGCTGAAGAAAAGCAGGCCCAAACCATAATGCTGCCACCACCATGTTTGACAGTGGGGATGGTGTGTTCAGGGTGATGAGTTGTGTTGCTTTTACGCCAAACATAACGTTTTGCATTGTTGCCAAAAAGTTCAATTTTGGTTTCATCTGACCAGAGCACCTTCTTCCACATGTTTGGTGTGTCTCCCAGGTGGCTTGTGGCAAACTTTAAACAACACTTTTTATGGATATCTTTAAGAAATGGCTTTCTTCTTGCCACTCTTCCATAACGGCCGGATTTGTGCAATATACGACTGATTGTTGTCCTATGGACAGAGTCTACCACCTCAGCTGTAGATCTCTGCAGTTCATCCAGAGTGATCATGGGCCTCTTGGCTGCATCTCTGATCAGTCTTCTCCTTGTATGAGCTGAAAGTTGAGGGACGGCCAGGTCTTGGTAGATTTGCAGTGGTCTGATACTCCTTCCATTTCAATATTATCGCTTGCACAGTGCTCCTTGGGATGTTTAAAGCTTGGGAAATCTTTTTGTATCCAAATCCGGCTTTAAACTTCTTCACAACAGTATCTCGGACCTGCCTGGTGTGTTCCTTGTTCTTCATGATGCTCTCTGCGCTTTTAACGGACCTCTGAGACTATCACAGTGCAGGTGCATTTAGTCGGAGACTTGATTACACACAGGTGGATTGTATTTATCATCATTAGTCATTTAGGTCAACATTGGATCATTCAGAGATCCTCACTGAACTTCTGGAGAGAGTTTGCTGCACTGAAAGTAAAGGGGCTGAATAATTTTGCACGCCCAATTTTTCAGTTTTTGATTTGTTAAAAAAGTTTGAAATATCCAATAAATGTCGTTCCACTTCATGATTGTGTCCCACTTGTTGTTGATTCTTCACAAAAAAATACAGTTTTATATCTTTATGTTTGAAGCCTGAAATGTGGCAAAAGGTCGCAAAGTTCAAGGGGGCCGAATACTTTCGCAAGGCACTGTATATTTCCAGTAATGTGCTGTTATTGGGGAGGCAGGTAGGCTAGTGGTTAGAGCGTTGGGCCAGTAACCGAAAGTTTGCTATATCGAATCCCTGAGCTGACAAGGTGAAAATCTGTCGTTCTGCACCTGAACAAGGCAGTTAACCCACTGTTCATAGGCTGTCATCTTAACTGACTTGCTTAGTTAAATACAAATTGAGGACAGTTTTCCCATGTGAAATTTTTGCTATATGTGTATTTTTATTTAACTAGGCAAGTCAGTTAAGAACAAATTCTTATTTACAACGACGGCCAAACCTGGACAATGGTAGGCCGCCCTATGGGACTCCTAATCATGGCCGGTTGTGATACAGCCTGGATTCGAACCTGGGTGTCTGTAGTGACACCTCTAGCACTGAGATGCAGTGCCTTAGACTGCTGCGCCACTCAGGAAAGAATTTCCCATGACATGTTTTGAAGAGATTGAGATTGCAAAGAGATTGAACAGAATCTTACACACTTACAAATTCATAAGTGTTTCTACCTGTGTAGAAACAGGAACACTGCCTAGGACTGATGATTGTGGTCTGTTTTAAACTGGATCTTCAGTACTGTGTGTCATATGTCAGTGTGGCATGGATCTGGTGTAAAATAAAACTGGGCTGATATTGTTCTAAACCAAAATGAAGCTTCCGGAGTGTTCTGGTCACTTGTGTCACAGCTGACAAAGCAGGACAGCTGGAGATATACAGTAACGCCTCACTCTCTCCTTCTCCCAGACTACTAGAATCTTCTAGAGGTCCTGGAGTCCTGTGGAGGCAGTTACCACAGCCGAGAAAGCTAAGAGGGGGGTTCACATTGGCAGGTTGAAGTCACTCAAGTCCTATTTTTTTGCATATCGGATTCAAATCTGTTATTTTTCCAACAATCTGAACAGCCAAAAAGCAAATGGAATCAGATATTTCAAGCCACATTTCAAATCCCATTCGTAGGTGGTTTGAAGTCAGATACAAATCGATGAAATCAGATTTGTTTTTAGAATGCTATTTGGCATATCTAGCTACTCTGTTGACAGTTTGACAAGAATACGAGGTAGCTAACTATTATCTTGTTAATGGTTTACAAATGAGTGAATGTGCTAGAAAGCTAAGCATCTACCTACCTAGCTAGTTGACTGCTGTGGCTAGCCAGAAAATGCTACCGACCTAGTTGACTGCTGTGGCTAGCCAGAAACAGCCACCTACCTAGCTAGTTGACTGCTGTGGCTAGCCAGAAACAGCTATCTACCTAGCTAGTTGACTGCTGTGGCTAACCAGAATCAGGGTGGGGGTTCACATTAGCAGGTTGAAGTCACTCAAGTCCTATTTTTTTGCATATCGGATTCAAATCACCGTAGCTTGCTACATAACTTGATAGAAAGCACGAGCACCACCACCAATCAGCCTCCACCACTGCACACCACCATCGTTACTATGACAACGAACAGTGTCACCAAATGACTGTCGTCTGAACACACACATTTGGCCACTTGAAACTTGCTGTTCGGATAGTCATTTTTGCAAAATGGATTTGAAATTTAAAAAAACTGATTTCAGCATTAAGGCCTGCAGTGTGAACAAGACTTCAGTGTTTCTCAAGTGACCCCTTTTCCTTTTGCCTTGTGGGTTCCAGGATAAAGCTTGCCTGGAGACTTCAAGAAAAGGACAAAACAAAAAAAACATAGGACTTATTTTTGGTTTAAAAAAAAAAGGCTTTATTCAAACTATAAATGCAAAAAAACAATACATGCATGAAGCAGACCAGAAAGAAAGAAAAATATTTAATTTAAATTTGATATATTCAACATTTTACTTACACTTGGGGAAGCTATTCTGTAATGATATTGGTAGCTTGGTAAACTTACTTCACACTGAAAGAAGTTACACTAACCCTTTGAAAAATATAGTTTCCTTAACTAAAGTTACTTTGAAAAAGTAGTTCACTACGTCCAAACTACTTTGTGAAAAAGTATATGTAAATCTGAAATGTCAGACTATAAATTGCAAGCAAAGATCACTTTGGGGTCATACAGTATGTTAAACAAAATGTTTAATTTAGCCTATTAAACACCAAATCTAATGTTCCAATTGAGAATTTGGCAGGTTTGATGCCCAAACATTTAGGAAATGATTGCCTACTTCACCCATAGTTTTAGTTAGCTACACCACTACATGGCAAAACATGTATATTAACTACATTAAAAAAACAACCGAGATTGAATTAAGTAACCACCAAAGCTTATGCAAAATGTAGTTAAATTACTAGTTGAACTACATGTAGTTTACTACTCCCCAACACTGGTGAGAACCCAGCGCTTGGATTCATTCACTGGCTCTAGATCTAATCAGCAAAGGCTTTACTAAACACACCAACCCAACCGGTTACTGAAAACAACAGCCTTATGGCTTTACTGACAGGATAAATCAAATCAAATTCACAGATGCACAATAGTTAGAAGTTTTAGCCATGAGAGAGAAAAGTCACTGACTGACAAGAGCACAGGCTATAAACCGAGAGAGAAAGAGAGACCTTTGGCATCAGTATTGACAGACAGAAAACGTATTTCCAACATTGATTAACAGCAGGCCTGTATCCACTACCTAGGTCAACATAAGACAAAATACAAAAAGTAGACCATTAATACTATTCCATTAGGCTCTTCTCAACATTCTGTCTGAAAATAATTCATTTTTCCCCCAATTAAATATTTACTATCAAATGTCTGCCTTCAAAGGCCTGCCAGTCATGTATGACACAATCAATAAAGAGCCCATGCTACAGATGGCAACTGTACATACTTATTATCAGATGTTGTATAGCTCTCCCCTATAGGTTATTTCTTACACTTAAAAACACCACTTTAGAGTTGCGCAGCATAGCACAGGATAGAAAATGGGTTTCAGACCGTCATTAATACGGATGGCAACCGCCTTTTAGGCTTTTTCTGTGTTTTTGAATAAGTCCTAGGGCACACTATAATCCACACTTTCACAGTCTCACCGATTCTGAAGGAGCACAGACTACACCCTGATCTCTACAATAAGAGATAGTCTCATTCATTCATTCATTCATTTACAGGCCTTCACATTAAAACGAGCGAAAACTATGTACAGAGGGAAAAACCCGTTTTCAACAGTCTATTATTCAAAAAGAAAACAGCAGTAAAAAACATACTACGCCCTCTGATACATTCATATACTGGTATAATAATAGGTATTTATAATATATTGTGTATATACACACACATACTTGCACACAATTGTCTATACAGATTTAGTTTTTTTTACAGGTAAAAAATATACATATTATGAGAAGCAAAACAGGTCAGGCCATGGGTCGCTATTATTTTGGAGTGAGATGTGAGACAGTGAAGGCTACAGGCCCTCATTTCCCTCCTGGACAAGAGTGAGGATGGAAGTGTGGAAAGAAAAGCCCATTGAGGAGCTGGGGCAGCGAGTGAGTGAGGGTTAAGACCTGGGGAGATCTAGGGTAGCAGAAAACATTGGAAGGGCACTACACTAAATCTTATCAGCAGTCATTCACTTACCCCAGTGATGTTAAACACCGGATCCAGCCCGCGAGCGCATTCAAGCCGACCCACAGATGGTTTGACTATTTTTTAAATAAATAAATAAAAAAAGGTATTTAGGGAAAGGGAAAACGATCTCAATTGATATTGAAATGACCAAAACCAAATGGAAACTGTAGAAAGGATAATGGACCTCTACTTTTATAGTCTCCTCGATTTGTCCAGCTTTCTAACAAGCATTCGAAATCTAAGATAGCCAGTTAGGGAGCATCGAAAATCTAAAAGTGGCCAATTATCTACAGAGAACAAGTCTCTATTGCAGGAAGAATGCAGAACTATCCAGAGGTGACTGATATGGTAAGGCCATCTTAAGCAGAGAGACAGGCCACTGAAATAACTTAACCATTCAAGCACACTCCCTGAGGGACACCGTGGCTTGCACAAACAAAAGTAAACCAACAAAAATAAATACATAGAAAAAGAAGCTGCCTTGCCACAGAAGAGTATGGGGGTGTTAGTCTGTAAATCAAGTTTTCCTCTTTTGTTGTCTTCTTTATCCTGGGTGTTTTTTCTAGGAAGGTAATATTCATTGGTTTCCATCGTGCGGTGTTGAGCGGTGAGGGTGAAGGGCTAGAGATCTTGGTAAGACAGGTAGGAGCGAATGCGGG
Source organism: Oncorhynchus tshawytscha (assembly GCF_018296145.1). Lineage (NCBI taxonomy): Eukaryota > Metazoa > Chordata > Actinopteri > Salmoniformes > Salmonidae > Oncorhynchus > Oncorhynchus tshawytscha. The sequence goes on from NC_056442.1 coordinate 41,113,389, forward strand.
GCGGGATGGGCAGCGTCTGCACCTGCTGGGTGGACATGACCCGTCGTAGTGCCATGCGACACAGGTGCTGCAGGCTGGCAATGCCCTTTGGGCACGCCCAGAAATGCACGCTGCCGTCTCGAGATCTGAGAGAGAAACGGGGCGAGAGAAAGTTATTCCCATGTCAATCTATCCCTCACAACAGCACTGAAAGGTAGGTACTAGGTAGCCATGGTCTACCTAACAGAACTGGTTGAAGCATCATTGTAAGACACACCCAGCCTCCTGGATAACCATTAACATATAGGAGCCGCTGCGGTTCCTATAGCATGCAAATAAAAAGCTGGAAAACCAGTTTCTGGCAGTACGTAGTCTTGATTGATTACCTGCCACTTGCCTATAGACTAGGGTGTGTGCAATTCAAACAGGATTAATCCCCCCGAGCACCTAAATGGACTGTATGGGTGTGTGTGGAGAGGTGTAGGTAGGTGTGTAGGAGTGTGTGTGTGTGTGTGTTGAGAGGTGTAAGCAGGTGTGTGTGTGTGTGTGTGTGTGTGTGTGTGTGTGTGGAGAGCTGTAGGTAGGTGTGTAGGAGTGTGTGTGTGCGCGCAGAGGTGTAGGTACAGTATTTAAACTCCGTTTTTCACAATTCCTGACATTTAATCAGAGTAAAAATTCCCTGTCTTAGGTCAGTTAGGATCACCACATTATTTTAAGAATGTGAAATGTCAGAATAATAGTAGAGAGAATGATTTATTTCAAATTGTATTTCTTTCATCACATTCTCAGTGGTTCAGAAGTTTACAAACACTCAATTAATATTTGGTAGCATTGCCTTTAAATTGTTTAACTTGAGTCAAACGTTTCGGGTAGCCTTCCAAAAGCTTCCCACAATGAGTTGGGTGAGTTCTGTCCCATTCCTCCTGACAAAGCTGGTGTAATTGAGTCAGGTTTGTAGGTCTTCTTGCTCGCACACGATTTCTCAGTTCTGCCCACACATTTTCTATAGGATTGTGGTCAGGGCTCATTTTGCTACAACTTGGAAGTATGCTTGGGGTCATTGTCCATTTGGAAGACCCATTTGCAACCAAGCTTTAACCTCCTGACTGATGTCTTGAGATGTTGCTTCAATATATCCACCTAAATTTCCATCCTCATGATGCCATCTATTTTGTGAAGTGCACCAGTCCCTCCTGCAGAAAAGCACCCCCACAACATGATGCTGCCTCCCCCGTGCTTCACGGATGGGATGGTGTTCTTCGGCTTGCAAGCCTCCCCCTTTTTCCTCCAAACATAACGATGGTCATTATGACAAACAGTTCTATTTTTGTTTCATCAGACCAGAGGACATTTCTCCAAAAAATACGATCTTTGTCCCCATGTGCAGTTGCAAACCGTAGTCTGTCTTTTTTTATGCCAGTTTTGGAGCAGTGGCTTCTTCCTTGCTGAGTGGCCTTTCAGGTTATATCGATATAGGACTCGTTTTACTGTGGATAAAGATACTTTTGTACCTGTTTCCTCCAGCATCTTCACAAGGTCCTTTGCTGTTGTTCTGGGATTGATTTGTACTTTTTGCACCAAAGTACGTTCATCTCTTGGAGACAGAATGAGTCTCCTTCCTGAGCGGTATGACGGCAGGGTGGTCCCATGGTGTTTATACTTGCGTACTATTGTTTGTACAGATGAACGTGGTATCTTCAGGCATTTGGAAATTTCTCCCAAGGATGAACTAGACTTGTGGAGGTCTACAATTTTTTTTCCTGAGGTCTTGGCTGCGTTTGAAGGAAGGCATTGAAATACATCCACAGGTACACCTCCAATTGACTCAAATGATGTAAATTAGCCTATCAGAAGCTTCTAAAGCCATGACACAATTTTGACACAATCTGTTGAAGGACACAGTCATCTTAGTGCTTGTAAACTTCTGACCCACTGGAATTGTGATACAGTGAATTATAAGTGAAATAATCTGTCTGTAAACTATTTTTGTCATGCACAAAGTAGATGTCCTAACCGACTTGCCAAAACTATAGTTTGTTAACAAGAAATTTGTGGAGTGGTTGAAAAAACGAGTTTTAATGACTCCAACCTAAGTGTATGTAATCTTCTGACTTCAACTGTAGGTGTGTAGGAGTGTGTGTGTGTGTGTGGGGGGGAGAGGTGTAGGTAGGTGTGTGTGGAGAGGTGTGTGTGTGGAGAGGTGTCGGTAGGAGTGTGTGTGTGTGGAGAGGTGTAGGAAGGTGTTTAGGAGTGTGTGTGTGTAGGTAGGTGTGTAGAGAGGTGTAGGTAGGTGTGTGTGTGTGGGGGAGAGGTGTAGGTAGGTGTGTGTGTGTGTGTGTGTGTGTGTGTGTGTGTGTGTGTGTGTGTGTGTGTGTGAGGTGTCGGAGTGTGTGTGTGTGTGTGTGTGGTGGAGAGGTGTCGGTAGGAGTGTGTGTGGAGAGGTGTCGGTAGGAGTGTGTGTGTGTGGAGAGGTGTAGGTAGGTGTGTGTGTGTGTGGAGAGGTGTAGGTAGGTGTGTGTGTGTGTGTGTAGAGAGGTGTAGGTAGGTGTGTGTGTGTGTGTGTGTGTGTGTGGAGAGGTGTTGGTAGGTGTGTGTGTGTGTGTGTGTGTGTGTGTGTGTGTGTGTGTGTGTGTGTGTGTGTGGGGAGAGGTGTAGGTAGGTGTGTGTGTGTGTGTGTGTGTGTGTGTGTGTGTGTGTGTGTGTGTGGGAGAGGTGTAGGTAGGTGTGTGTGTGTGTGTCTGTGTGTGTGTGTGGTGAGAGGTGTAGGAAGGTGTGTGTGTGTGTGTGTGTGTGTGTGTGTGTGTGTGTGTGTGTGTGTGTGTGGCGAGGTGTAGGTAGGTGTGTGTGTGTGTGTGGAGAGGTGTAGGTAGGTGTGTGTGTGTGTGAGAGGTGTAGGTAGGTGTGTGCGTGTGGGGGGGTGTAGGTAGGTGTGTGTGTGTGTGGAGAGGTGTAGGTAGGTGTGTGTGTGTGGGGAGAGGTGTAGGTAGGTGTGTGTGTGTGTGTGGGGGAGGGTGTAGGTAGGTGTGTGTGTATGTAGGGAGAGGTGTGTGTGTGTGTGTGTGTGTGTGTGTGTAGGGAGAGGTGTGTGTGTGTGTAGGGAGAGGTGTGTGTGTGTGTGTGTGTGTGTGTGTGTGTGGAGAGGTGTGTGTGTGCAGAGGTGTAGGAAGGTGTGTGTGTGTGTGGAGGTGGTGTGTGTGTGTGTAGAAGTGTAGGTAGGTGTGTGTGTGTGTGTGTGTGTGTGGAGAGGTGTAGGTAGGTGTAGGTGTGTGTGTGTGTATGTGTGTGTGTGTGTGTGTGGAGAGGTGTAGGTAGGTGTAGGTGTGTGTGTGTGTATGTATGTGTGGAGAGGTGTCGGTAGGTGTGTTGGAGTGTGTGTGTGTGTGTGTGTGTGGAGAGGTGTCGGTAGGAGTGTGTGTGGAGAGGTGTAGGTAGGTGTGTAGGGGTATGTGTGTGTGTGTGTGTGTGTGTGTGTGGAGAGGTGTAGGTAGGTGTGTGTGGAGAGGTGTAGGTAAGTGTGTGTGTGGAGAGGTGCAGGTAGGTGTGTAGGAGTATGTATGTGTGTGTGGAGAGGTGTAGGTAAGTGTGTGTGTGTGTGTGTGTGTGTGTGTGTGTGTGTGTGGAGAAGTGTCGGTAGGTGTGTGTGTGTGTGTGTGTGTGTGTGTGTGTGTGTGTGTGTGTGTGTGTGTGTGTAGAAGTGTAGTTAGGTGTGTGTGGAGTGGTGTAGGTAGGTGTGTGGGAGTGTGTGTCTGGAGAGGTGTAGTTAGATGTGTGTGTGTCTGGAGAGGTGTAGGTAGGTGTGTAGGAGTGTGTGTGCGCCTCACCCAGCTGCTAAGACACTCCCATCAATGGAGAAGGCACAACAGAGGCCATTAATGAGGGGAGCGATGGCCTTTGGAGACTTCTCATCAATGGTCCAGAAACGCACCATTCTGGGGAGAGAGGGATGGACAGAATGAGTTAGTGGGTGTGTAGAAGAGAGAAAAGGACAAAATAAAGAGGGAGAGATAGACCGCAAGAAGGGCGCTGGTCAGACACAGCTGACACAGATCACATGGGAACTGCATTAGAGCCAAAACAAGCTGGCTGAAAGAATATAGGATTCATATTGTTCCGCTTCAAATAAATTTTAAAAAAGGGTTTATTTTCACTATTAAATCAAATGTAACTGTTCAAATTCAAAATGTTTTATCCTCATCCTATCTGACAAACTAATCTTGGCAGATGTGGCTGAGAAAAACATTTGTCCCCGCCATTTTGTGAGACTTGTTCCTCCCTCTAGCACTGCCTTCGCACTGGTAAACACTTAGCAGCCTAACCAACGAAGGGAAGGGCTAAGGAGAGAAGGAAGCAAGGCGTCAGCGGTTGATTAATGGCCGTCATGTGACCCATTCCCAAAGGGGGCCCTGCCTGGCTGCAACAGCTCTGTTCTCACTCAGACCCCATTAAGAGCCGTGACTCCCTCTCTCTCTCTCCCTCTGCAGCAAACAAACACTTTTTCATCAGCAGAGGGCACGCAGTTTACCATGTATAATGTGAAGTGTGACAGCGCAAGTGAGCTTGGTGAAGCAGCTATGGCCAACACAAACTTACAAATCTACACCAGACACGCTCTACACGTGTGGTAGAAGAGAACGCCTTAGAGAGAGGATCAAGTGGACGTTAGCCATAAGAATCTCAAACATTTTTAAAGCTGAGCTTTTCCTTATTGGACCCTTCTGATGCACCAGACACAGGTCTCAGCCTTTGTTCCTTACCTGTCGTCAGTGATGCTGGCGATGTGACGCCCGTCGTGACAGAATGCTACGGAACGTACCCAGCGATCGTTGGCCCCTCCTGCAAAGATGGGCGAGGGAGGAGGGAAGAGGTGCCTGAAGGAGAGAAAAACACAGAGATAAGAAAACTTCAAGGTCTTAACAACATCATTGTGTCATTGCTTTGCCCTAGTTCCTGGTGTCTGTGACTTACGCTAGCTCCAGCAGCACAGTGCCCACATGGGGGTCCCAGATGATGACGCGGGTGTCGTAGGAAGCGGTGGCGAGCAAGGCGCCATCAGGAGAGAACTCACAGGACACCACGTCATTATGGTGACCCTCCAGCTTCCGGATCAGGGAATATTTATCCATATCCCAAAGGAACACCTACAGAAGGAAGAGGTTCATGTTAGAGCCAATGGAATAACACTATGCAGGGACAAGCATTTTAAACAACTTAAAACACTTAACCTAAAAACTACTGACATAAAATGTCAAAACAGATGCAATGTAAATTACAAGTAGTTAAATTAAGCAACAAAAATAAAACAAGAAATAAACAGAAAAAACTTTGTATGCTCAGTGTCATTTTATGGCTTATGTGTTGAACTACAGACCAAACAATGCACAAAATAAATCACATGCTACTCAAGCAGCAATTCTATGTTATGTAACAAAATGCATGTCACTGCACATCTGGTTTCTTAACATAGCTGCTAAAATAGTGCTCCATATAAATTGTAGTTTTCTTGACGTAGGCTAGCATTTAAACATTAATATCCAATTACAACGTTCTCAATATAAACATTTCTAAGTCTATAGAAAAATAAGAAAATAAAACAAGTAGTAACTTAAGGTAACATAATGTTACTCCACTGGTTTCCCCTTTCAGAGTTCTAGTTCACTGTGATTACAAAAGACTCGCACCTCCGGCGGAAGCCTACGAAGAGACATACTGCAAGAGAAAAAAAACATTTGATGGCCAAAAGGTTGACGCCCTTGGACACACATTTGCAACATGTGCACACGGTTTTCAACAGTCAACCATAAAGCCTTGAACATTCCTTTGCTCCAGAGCAATGTAATGCATGCGCAAGAGGAACATGCCTTGTTTGTTAAAACTTTAAACTGACCAGAACAGAGCAAATCTAATTCAACTCCAATTCTAGAGAGGCTTTAACAGTGATGTTGAACTTGTAACTTTTAGAACCAAAACAAGATTGTATAGGCCTATTGAATAGGTCACAAGGAGTTCTGCAAACATTGCACTTGAGCAAAAGTGCAACATTTCAGCTAAAGTAGATAAATGCCATTCCACAAACAAGTCAATGGTTTCTGGGGGCTACTTCAGTTCAAAATGTTCTCCTACTCCCTCCTCTAGCGTTAGTGTGAAATGAAAGGAATCCAACGCATGAGGCTACTGCCTGTATTTTAGGCAAGCTACACCACTCCACAGTTTATAAGACAGCCAGCTGCCAGTGACTGGAAAATCTGCTCCAAAATGGCAGACAGTTACAGTTGCCTCCTTTGTTTTCTGTGGCGTTTTTAATGAGGCTCAGTTCTCTATAAAATTTCTGTTCAAGCAATTTAGAGTTCAGTTTGAATGTATTAGCGGTTTTGTTTTTTGTACTATGACGAGTATGTGTTTTGGTTTTCAGTCATTCTGTATGAGAGACTGTTCTTCTTCTCCCACTATGGTCACAGAAAATTATTGACCGTTGCGTTTGTTTTCTCTGTTTTAACAAATAAATATGCAAATGCTAATCAAAATGGGACATTTCCGTGAGGAAAATACTGCCCTTTGGCCAATTATGAGGCAACAGGAAATTCACTAACTTACATCATGTTTTTTTCAACTCCAACATAGTCCATGTTCATTTTGGTGGAGTGTTTGGGACAAAGGCAGACATTTATGGGGATGATGGCAGTCTGCAGAGCCACAAAGAGTCCTTTCAATTCTCATTTACGCCAACAATGACCTGTCCCCTGCACACTAACTCCATTACTAAAGGGGCTGAGCGGGGCGGCCACAATAGAGACGGGCGTGCTGACTGGCCCTTAAACATGGGCCCCGGGAGAGAAGTTAGGAGGATAATGGAGAACTAAGGATATCAAACTAAAATTAACTGATGTTAACCTCCTCATTATGGAGAGACATAAATAATCATAACAATGTCATTCATACAAGTTAGAGACTGTGGGAGGGCGAGACTGACATTGAACTGACAACCTAACAAAATGTCAGTTAAGGTATGCTATAATAGGTAGGGTTTCTAATTAAGTACATTTGGGAGTGGGGGGCGAGGTGAGATAGGGAGGGAGGGACAGTAGGAGGTGAAGGAGAGGGGTAAGGGACCATGTGGGTGGGAAGTATTTACTTTCCTGCCGTTTTAAAATCACTGTTTTAGAACTGATATAAAAGGAGGAACTGCGACAGCGGAGGTAGACAAACATGGAGACAGCAGCACCTACGTACGGGAGACCTTGCGGTCAGGTAGGTGCAAGGCTGCCCCCTGGGCAGGGGCACAGTGCGTCCCAGCCCGGCAGTAGTAGTGACACTGGTGCCACCAGCCAGCCGTCTGCACCGGCTGCTTTATGTCAGCGCGGCGCTCCCTCCCTTCAAAAACACTCACACCTGCCACCTGTGACAGGGAAAGCAAGACACTTATGGACACACAGCCTAACAACAATCTAGCTGCACCCTGCACAAGAAGGGTGGAACTGGCTACAGTAACTAACTACTAGCATGTTAATGAGGTTCTTGCAAAGTGTACATCTGTGACTGAAGTCATTAAGTCCAATCCCGCACTGGCTGGGCAGCCATTTTGAGGACTACACCACTTAGCTAACCATCTGATTTTCTCCTTGCATACTCTTTACTAAATACCAGGTAGATTTTTATCAAAAAGGGAAATCCAAAAATATTTAGAACATTTCTTTGAATGATTTTGGTCTGCATTGAGGTTCAAAGGTCATTAAATAAAGCATAGCAATCTGCATCCCTCATTCTAAAGCATCAAATTAACAGTTTAGATTGTGAGCTGGATTGTAGATGGAGGATAAATACCGGAACTATTACAAAAAAGTGTGTGATCATTTGTTTAGTCTACATGCATATTACAATACCAAAGCTATTTCAAACCAAGCCAAACCGAACTACAGGCAGGGTTGTTGAACTAGTCATGACACCAAGCATAACGGTCAAGATTCAGTTGAGGGGAAGGTGGGAGTGTTTCATTGGTAGGTCATTGAGCATAACTAGACAAGCAATAGCACACAGAGAAGCAGTTCATCTCAAAAGGGAGAGAAAGGGGAACAGGTGTACGTACCGATTTACTGGCTCCGACAGAGCAGAGGACTGAGGAGTCTGGTGAGAATGCGCAGCAATAGACCCAGTTCTGATGACCCCGCAACACTTTCACCATGTTGCCTACAACACAGCATCACAGGTTGTTATGACATGTACATGACAGAAAAAATGCACAAACTATTTGCTTTAAAGAAATTATTATTGTGATGAAGTAACAGTACAAATGTCTGCTGATGATGTTTCCAAGGTTTATAGGATTGTCTGCAAGATTTCAATAGCGATAACTGGGCTATTTTAATTAAATGGGCTTAGATAGTAAAATGTAGGTTTTTCCAATTAGGCTCTGGAGACTAGGCTCCTACTGCTTGTGTTTGGTTATGTTGATTGTGTCATTTGAAAACCCGGATTCACAGATAAAATAGATGTGTTAGCCAATAGAGGAGAAACTAGGTCAGACCATGCCATGGCTATGCCTTCCTCTAGGCTTTTGTTCAGGAGACCTTGGACTTGGGCCCAATTTGAACATTCTCTGCTCATGTGAGCTTAGAACGCATGCAGGGGGTGAGGGGCCTTTCAAGGTGGAACCGCCAGCAGCAGTAGCTCATTCCACTGGAACAAAAGCAACTTATCACAACCTCCCTATTTCTTCAGCTTCGTGTGTGGATGTGTATAAGGCAAACACACAAAAACGACATCTGCATGAATCATAATAATCTTGACCTCAACAGATCAGTGTGGCTTGCTGGCACAGCTGTACAAATCTCTAACAAAAACAATAACTATGTTAACAAGCATGGAAAATGGTTTCAGTTCCAAGATAATAAAAAGGTGTTCCTCAGGGCTCAGTGTTCTTACCGTCATCTTTCAGGTCCCAGACCCTCAGGGTTTTGTCTCTGGATGCCGAGACTAGCATGAGGCTGCCATCAGGGGCGAAAGTCAGGTCTCGCACTATATCTGTATGGTCCATGAGATTGAGCAACAGCTTTCCTGTAAAGGGAAACCACCCCAGAGTTAATAATAAAGCTAATGAGATACACAGCACAGACGAATTACTGTAGGTCAACTCCACCACCTCTGTGTACACAGCCTTGGGGAATTTGTCATGATTTGTGGATTAAAATGCCACAGAGCTGCAATTTGCTTTATTCCCTCTGTGGGGTGTAGAATAGTGTGGGTTCTACACCCATGTGAAAAGTAACCAGAGCACTGTCAGTTTGTACAGAGGCACAGAAAAAGAGAGAGTTGGATAGAGTATAGAAAATAAACATTTAAGAGGGGAAAGAAAGAGGGCGGTCACAAATGAATTCTTCATGTAACTAGTCCCACTGACTGTGCTCTTTTCTTTACATGATGAGTTGGAGACCAGGAGAGCTCTATTTCAAAGGCTGGTCCTGGTGTTGACCGTCAGAGTGACTCAGAATACCCTCTGGGTAGACTGACACACAATAGTTGAAAGCAGAGTAATCCTGAGTTAAACCCTGCAATTTGTTACTTCCTGATACTCAGTTCAAACACTGGTTCCATTGAGGGGAGAATGGGACTCAATTACAGTAGCTATTCTCAAATAGTCTGCTAACAGTTGACAACTCTAAATTGGGGTATAATAATCTATTATAATAGTTATTACAATAACATCCTAATTGCACCTGAAGCCAAATCCTAACAAAAGTAATGCCACCGGCAATATTCAGCCATGAAATAAAGAAAGCAAAGCCAGAATAATCAGTTCTTGATAAAGTGAACTGGAGATCTGGATCGATGACAGAATTCCCCGCGATCACTGGAGCCAGGAGTGAAATACAGTTGAAGTCAGAAGATTACATACACTTAGGTTGGAGACATTACAACTCGTTTTTCAACCACTCCACAAATTTCTTGTTAACAAACTATAGTTTTGGCAAGTCGGTTAGGACATCTACTTTGTGCATGACACAAGTCATTTTTCCAACAATTGTTTACAGACAGATTATTTCCCTGTATCACAATTCCAGTGGGTCAGAAGTTTACATACACTAAGTTGACTGTGAAAATTCCAGAAAATGATGTCATGGCTTTAGAAGCTTATGATGGGCCAATTGACATCATCCGAGTCAATTGGAGGTGTACCTGTATTTGTATTTCAAGGCCTATCTTCGAACTCAGTGCCTCTTTGCTTGACATCATGGGAAAATCAAAAGTAATCAGCCAAGACCTCAGAAAAACAATTGTAGGCCTCCACAAGTCTGGTTCATCCTTGGGAGAAATTTCCAAATGCCTGAAGGTACCACGTTCATCTGTACAAACAATAATACGCAAATATAAACACCATGGGACCATGCAGCCGTCATACCGCTCAGGAAGGAGACTCGTTCCGTCTCCTAGAGATGAACGTACTTTGGTGCGAAAAGTGCAAATCAATCCCAGAACAACAGCAAAGGACCTTGTGAAGATGCTGGAGGAAACAGGTACAAAAGTATCTATATCTACATAACCTGAAAGGCCACTCAGCAAGGAAGAAACTGTAGGTATGTGAGAGAAAGAGTGGGAGAGAGAACCAATTAATCTAGGAGAGAGGGGGGCCTAGCGGGGTTGTGACATCAGCACTGTGTTGGCAGCAGGGAGAGAGGGGCCGTGGGCAAACATCATCATTCAGGTGTGTCAGTAAAAAACATGGGAGGAGAGGAGGTGCAAGCAGACAGCCAGCTGGGCTAAAATGAACGTCAACACATTATATCACCCACTGACTGTCTCCAACACAGCCTGATGGGTAGGATTTCTAAACTTTAAATATTGTTAATCATCAGTTATACTCGAGGCATGAGGAGTGCCATAGTCTAGTTTCTACACCAGAAGTTAATGGGTATCTGTAGGAGGAATGTATATGGGGTCAGGGAAGGTTGGATAGGAGCCAGGGGGCTTTGGGAGGTGCTGAGTAGAGGAGAGGCAATCACATGATTGCAGTCACTGAATGGTGGAGAGCTGTGGAGTAGTGAGGAAGGGGGTAGAGGTCAGGTCAGCTTAAGGGAGAAGGAGCAGTTTGTGGCCCGCATCACTTGACCTAGTAATAAAGATGTAATGTTTAGAGAGGAGGAGACTCCACCCAAATTGGGGTATATAAACTCAGCTAAAAAATGTACGTCCTCTCAAACTTAACATGTGTAAATATTTGTATGAACATATGATTCAACAACTGAGACAAACTGAATAAGTTCCACAGACATGTGTCTAACAGAAATTGTATAACGCGTCCCTGAACAAAGGAGGGGGGGGTCAAAATAATAGTCAGTATCTGGTGTGGCCACCAGTTGCATTAAGTACTGCAGTGCATCTCCTCCTCTTGGACTGCACCAGATTTGCTGGTTCTTGCTGTGAGATGTTACCCCACTCTTCCACCAAGGCACCTGCAAGTTCCCGGACATTTATGGGGGGGAATGGCCCTAGCCCTCATCCTCCTATCCAACAGGTCCCAGATATGCTCAATGGGATTGATATCCGGGCTCTTCACTGGCCATGGCAGAACACTGACATTGCTGTCTTACAGGAAATCACTCGCAGAACATGCAGTATGGCTGGTTGCATTGTCATGTTTGTCACGTTGTTGCCGGTGATGTCTGGTGAGGACCTGCCTTACAACAGGCCTACAAGCCCTCAGTCCAGCCTCTCTCAGCCTATTGCGGACAGTCTGAGCACTGATGGAGGGATTGTGCCTCCCTGGTATAACTCGGGCAGTTGTTGTTGCCATCCTGTATCTGTCCCGCAGGTGTGGTGTTCAAATGTACCGATCCTGTGCAGGTGTTGTTACATGTGGTCTGCCACTGTGAGGATGATCAGCTGTCCGTCCTGTCTCCCTGTAGCGCTGTCTTAGGCGTCTCACAGTACGGACATTGCAATTTATAGGCACTGGCCACATCTGCGGTCCTCATGCCTCCTTGCAGCATGCCTAAGGCACGTTCACGCAGATGAGCAGGGACCCTGGTCATCTTTCTTTGTTTTTCAGAGTCAGTCGAAAGGCCTCTTTCGTGTCCTAAGTTTTCATAACTGTGACCTTAATTGCCTACCGTCTGTAAGCTGTTAGTGTCTTAACGACTGTTCCACAGGTGCATGTTCATGAATTGTTTATGGTTCATTGAACAAGCATGGGAAACTGTTTAAACTCTTTACAATGAAGATCTGTGATGTTATTTAGATTTTTACAAATTAACTTTGACAGATAGGGTCCTGAAAAAGGGATGTCTCTTTTTTTGCTGAGTTTATATACCGTAATTTCCGAACTATAAGCCGCTACTTTTTTCCCACGCTTTGAACCTCGCGGTTTATACAATGACGCGGCTAATTTATGGATTTTTCCCGCTTTCACAAGATTAATGCCGCCAAAAAACTGAGCACCGTCACATAATGTGACGTAAATCGAGCGCGCTCAAACTTCCCATCATTCTGATTACGGTAGTCATGTTGTCACCCTCATCATGACAAAGACACGGAGAAATGCATATGATGCAGCTTACAAGTTGAAGGCGATTGATCTGGCTGTTGGAAAAGGAAATAGAGCTGCTGCACGGGAGCTTGGCCTTAATGAGTCGATAAAACGTTGGAAACAGCAGCGTGAGGAACTGACTCAGTGCAAAAAGACAACAAAAGCTTTCAGAGGGAAGAAAAGCAGATGGCCCGAACTAGAAAATGAACTTGAAGACTGGGTCAACACACAGAGAGCAGATGGCCGAGGTGTTTCAACTGTGCAGATCCGACTGAAAGCCAAAACAATCGCCACCGCAATGAAGTTTGAGGATTATAGAGGTGGACCATCGTGGTGTCTTAGATTTATGAGACGTAAAAGCCTGTCCATCAGGGTACGGACGAGTCTGTGTCAGCAGCTCCCTCCCGTCTACGAGGAAAAAGTTTCAAACTTCCGCAAATTCACTGATGCAAAGATAGAGGAGCATTCCATCGGCCCGCACGACACCATAAATATGGATGAGGTTCCTCTGACGTTGACCTGCCTCTCACTCGGACTGTCAACAGGAAAGGCGAACCGTCACGTTGAAAACAACTGGGCATGAAAAAACGCACTTCACCTGTGTTCTGAGCTGCACTGCATCGGGAGAAAAACACACTTCACCTGTGTGCTGAGCTGCACCGCATCGGGAGAAAAACGCACTTCACCTGTGTTCTGAGCTGCACCGCATCGGGAGAAAAACGCACTTCACCTGTGTTCTGAGCTGCACCGCATCGGGAGAAAAACGCACTTCACCTGTGTTCTGAGCTGCACCGCATCGGGAGAAAAACGCACTTCACCTGTGTTCTGAGCTGCACCGCATCGGGAGAAAAGCACACTTCACCTGTGTTCTGAGCTGCACCGCATCGGGAGAAAAACACACTTCACCTGTGTTCTGAGCTGCACCGCATCGGGAGAAAAACACACTTCACCTGTGTTCTGAGCTGCACCGCATCGGGAGAAAAGCTTCCACCGATGTTGATTTTTAAACGCATGACGATGCCAAAAGAAAAATTCCAGAGAGGAATTGTTGTGAAAGTCAACAAGAAAGGATGGATGACGGAAGGCCTAATGCATGAATGGCATACGGAGTGTTACGGCAAGCGACCGGGAGGAATCTTTCACAAGAACAAGGCATTGCTCGTGTTGGACAGCATGAGGGCCCACATAACAGATTCTGTGAAAGAAGCCATCAAGAGGACAAACTCAATTCCAGCTGTGATTCCTGGGGGCACAACAAAGTATTTGCAGCCACTCGACATCAGTGTAAATCGTGCATTTAAGGTGGCGCTCCGTGTTCAGTGGGAGGCTTGGATGACAAGTGGGGAGAAATCCTTCACTAAAACGGGCCGCATGCGAAGAGCCACTTATGGTCAAGTCTGCCAGTGGGTCCTGACAGCGTGGAGCATTGTCAAAAAATCCACTATCATCAACGGGTTTCGAAAGGCTGGACTGCTGCGTGTTGTTGAGGGCAGTTCAGTTCAGTTCAATTGGGTAAATGCAGATGGTCAACCCCATTCTCCAGCCCATTTATTTAAAGCTGCTATACAGCTCAATTGGGCAAAAGGTTGTAACGCTTTTGAATTGAAAATTATATTAAATGTATTTAAATCGTGTAATGTCCTTTTAAAAGTCACCAGAAGCGATCTTCTCATAATCATGCAAAAAAAGATATATCACAGGTGTGCATGACCCCACCCAGCAAAAAGGAACCTGCCTGAAACCCCCCAAAAGCTAAGTTTGACACCGCTGCTGAAAATTTAAGACACGAGGTACCACACGAGGTACCACCACTCTCCGCAAGACATATCATGTCCGCTCCCCTTGTTTGCTCCCTTTCACATACAGTGGGGCAATAAAGTATTTAGTCAGCCACCAATTGTGCAAGTTCTCCCACTTAAAAAGATGAGAGAGGCCTGTCATTTTCATCATAGGTACACTTCAACTATGACTGCAAAATGAGAAAAAAAATCCAGAAAATCACATTGTAGGATTTTTAATGAATTTATTTGCAAATTATGGTGGAAAATAAGTATTTGGTCACCTACAAACAAGCAAGATTTCTGGCTCTCACAGACCTGTAACTTCTTCTTTAAGAGGCTCCTCTGTCCTCCACTCGTTACCTGTATTAATGGCACCTGTTTGAACTTGTTATCAGTATAAAAGACACCTGTCCACAACCTCAAACAGTCACACTCCAAACTCCACTATGGCCAAGACCAAAGAGCTGTCAAAGGACACCAGAAACAAAATTGTAGACCTGCACCAGGCTGGGAAGACTGAATCTGCAATAGGTTAGCAGCTTGGTTTGAAGAAATCAACTGTGGGAGCAATTATTAGGAAATGGAAGACATACAAGACCACTGATAATCTCCCTCGATCTGGGGCTCCACGCAAGATCTCACACCGTGGGGTCAAAATGATCACAAGAACGGTAAGCAAAAATCCCAGAACCACACGGGGGGACCTAGTGAATGACCTGCAGAGAGCTGGGACCAAAGTAACAAATCCTACCATCAGTAACACACTACGCCGCCAGGGACTCAAATCCTGCAGTGCCAGACGTGTCTGCTTAAGCAGAGCCGCCCAGCTGGTCGTGATGTTCATGTTTGGGGCGGCAGGGTAGCCTAGTGGTTAGAGCATTGGACTAGTAACCGGAAGGTTGCAAGTTCAAACCCCCGAGCTGACAAGGTACAAATCTGTCGTTCTGCCCCTGAACAGGCAGTTAACCCACTGTTCCTAGGCCGTCATTGAAAATAAGAATTCCTCCTTACTTGCCTAATTAAATAAAGGTAAAATAAATAAAAACATGTTTAATCAGGTGCTCACCAGTATAGACGTCCCAGATCTTGACACGTCCATTATTGAGGCCCGTGGCAAGCAGCAGCTGGTCCTGACCGAACTTGAAACGGTGCCACTCGATGTTGACGCAGCGACTCTGCTTCTCTGGCACAGACGAGCCAAAGGCCAGGCCCCACACGATGTCACCGCAGTCGATGGTATGCTCCCTGGGCTCGCCCACTGGCACCACTGTTCCCCCCTCGCTGTTCTGCTGAGGGCCCACTCCGGTGGAGCCTTCCCCAACACTGGAGAGTGGGATAGGAAAAGAGGAAAGACAGGGAGTGAGATGGGGGCAGAAAAATGAGGGTAATGGAGGGAAAGGAGAGGGAGAAACATGAGTTACATGTAGGTGAACACATTACTTTTTAATGTAACGCACCTGAATTCAATGCCAAACAGCTAAAATAATTTTGCCCATACAGGAGGAGAGCACTGAGTGATACATGCAGTCTAATGTGGTGAGAGAGGGTTGACTAACTTGGTCCATGAGTTTCATATTGTTAAGAAAGATATTCTGATGATTATTCCCGATTGGAATTTGGCCTCCAGGTAACCACTAAGGACAGAAGTCATCATAAACAGGTCTTAGTAACTGATATCTGGGCCCATGAGCCACAGAATCAGCCATGGGTGTCCTTTTAAAATGTATAGTCTATTGAACCTCTAGGTCTAAGCCTTGATTCAATGTTTTGACCAAGGGCAGGGAAGGATGAGACAACAAACATGTCATTTTAATGAGATGTGCCTTTCCACATTCTGGCTGTTCAACAGCAGAGAATACCCACAACTCAGCGAGATGGCAGCGAAGACATTAATTACCTTTCAATCTACATACTTATATGAGACAGGCTTCTCCTCTCTTGCTGCAACAAAATCTAAATATTGCAGCAGACTGGCTGTTAAAAACCCCCTCAGTGTCCCTCTCCTCCTTCCCTCTGAGGTTTGACCTGTTGTTGTCCAAGTGGCTGGTACACCAGTCTCAATGATTGAGTGAGTCAAACATCTTTTAACATTATATTTATTTAACATAGTATATATATTGATATATTGTTATTTGCTTATAAAGATTCAGTTGCTATTAGTGATGCACCGATATGACATTTTTGGCCGATACCGATATTAGATATTTTACCTACCAAAAACATCTGATACCGATAAAAAAAAATGTTTTGTGGCCTTAAGCATTCTAGTACAGTTAAATCGTTCACACACACACGTCGGTCTCAGGCACTGAGAGAGGCATCCCTACAGTCCCTGGTTCGAATCCAGGCTGTACCACAACCGGTCGTGATTGGGAGTCCCATAGGGCAGTGCACAATTGGCCCAGCGTTGTCCGGGTTCGGCCGGCAGTCATTGGAAATAAGAACTTGTTCTTAACTGACTTGTCTAGTTAAATAAAAGGTTACACACACACTAAAAAGTTACTTTGTTGGCATTCACATAGGTCCCCATTACCAGTAAAATATAATCAAAACCTATTTCTTTCACTTACTTGCTGTGCTGTTTCGTTGTTCATTTGTTTCATTCTCATCCAGGATTTCATCATATATGTCAAGCAGTGAAGTTTCAGCTCTGTCCGTAGCCTCTTCCTCGGAGCGCACTATCACTGTGTCCGTTTCCGTCATGTCCAGCTGTGTATGTACACCTTGTTTCTTGTCTACATCACAGTAGCGGTCCTTGTATATAACATCGAGCATGGTGGCGACAGGGTAAAGAGAGAATGTCACCGAATCGCTTGTTCACAGCCTGTGTGGGCCGTTTTGTTGCAGGGGCAAACTGTTGTCAATGGCAACTGTTTCATACGCCAATGTGGGCCAGTAAAAACATCCAACTCATCAGGAAAATGGGCCATCTTCACTCCATAGAAAATAGTCAGCACTAATGCCGCACACTAGCTAACTGGTTAGCTTAGCATTGACGAAGTCAGAATGGGCATGCGCACTCCACTGTTATGTGACAGAATCGGTGGCGTTAGAAAAGATATAAACGCAAGATGTAAAGTGTTGGTCCCATGTTTCATGAGCTGAAAAAATATATTTTCCATACGCACATAAAGCTTCTCAGATACAACTTTCCTCAGTACGAAATCCTCGATGACCCACTCTGCTGTCAGACTTAGCATGCTCATAGGGCTGATATCGCTGGTCCACATGTCAGTCGTGAAGCTAATAGCAGTGACGCTATTACTGTGTAACTCCGAGAGGGCAACATCTGAAAAATAGCACACTTGGTAGTGTGTACCGGGTGCTCGACCAGTCGGCAAAATCCAATATCACCCATGACAGAGAACGGTTGATTGTCAAGGGCAATGAATTCCATTATCTTGCCTTTAATGGATTTCGGCTTTGAGTTGCCTCGCTGAAATTTCCTTACTCCTTCAAATGCCTGCTCGATCCACACAGCAGACATTGTGGGCTAGGTTAGGAATTCTGTGTTGCACATGTAGCGCAACATTTTACGTGGCGTCATTACATCATCTACCTACGTTATATAGGTATGCACGTCAGCTTTGACATCGGTTTTGCACATCAGCGTTAAACTAGACATCGGGCCAATACCGATGTTGCCATTTTTAGCTAATATCGGCCAATTCCGATATGTTCACCGATATATCGTGCATCCCTAGTTGTTGTTATATTGTTTTTATTGACAACACAGATAATGTGATTGTGTATAATGACTAAATTATATTATTTTTGTTTTGTCATTTATAGACAGACAGCCCCTGAAGAGAGCACAGACAGAGCGACACTGCCCATGTGTACAACACAGACAGACAAACCATGAAGGAAGCCAATTAAATACACAATTCATTAATTTAGTGTAAAGTAAAAAATAAATGAATGTTCATTAAAAAAGCGATAATGAATTATAAAAAATATATGTAAAGTCCCTGGCTCAAAAATGTTTGCGAAAGATACGTTCCTCTAAGACAGCCCATCTGCCCATATTAATACCTCTGTCTATGTCGGTCTATTAAACATTTAAATATTGAACTTGTTCGCTTATATTTTGCATCTAGTATATCTCTACACCGTGACCGCTTTTCAATTTCTAACAATCTCTCTCCACTAGACAGGACTTGCCTAGCTAACCACAACCACATCCAATAGGTAATACCAAACAGTGTACTACAACATGTCTACTCTACAATAAGCTCTTTTTGCTCAGACAAGTTGAAAAGGTTCTGGGGAGGTCACAAGGCTTTATTGTGTGGAAAAAGAGCCAGCTCTGCAGAAAGGCAACTGATAATACATGCCACGTGTCCTTGGCAGCTTGCTCCACAGTTTCCTCCTCACAGGGAAGGATAGCACAAGTAATGAACTACAACTACTAGAATATTCTAGAACGAGCCCAAGAACTCAACTAGAACTGTAAACAACAATTTGGACTGTCAGAATCTAGAATGAATTTTCAGTTCTGTGGTGTTATAGAATGTTGTGGATATTAGAAAATCAGATTGGATGCACCTAGGTCTTAGTCTGACTGACACCTAACTCGAAGTCGTCCTGACTTTACAGTCTGGATAGACTATTTTGATGTCAGCATGATGCCTCGATAATGAAGGCTGTGTTTTTAAATAATTAGTTATCTTCGGTCTTTCTCACTCAAACACCCACATGGTGAGCCACATACAGCCCCTGAGCACCACCCCCTTCCAATACAACTGTTGGATTTTCAAACCCAAACAATGTGAAGTCTCAACCCCCCATGAAAAAAAAAACACATCAGAGAACCAATCAAAGCTCAGCAAGAATGAAGCACAAATACTGCATTTACAACAGCCTCCTGTCCAGACCAGGGTCGGAGCTCCCTCTGACCATGTGAGCCG
Source organism: Oncorhynchus tshawytscha (assembly GCF_018296145.1). Lineage (NCBI taxonomy): Eukaryota > Metazoa > Chordata > Actinopteri > Salmoniformes > Salmonidae > Oncorhynchus > Oncorhynchus tshawytscha. The sequence goes on from NC_056442.1 coordinate 41,132,573, forward strand.
CGTCAGCCAGGCTACCCTGGCCTGTTACTCGACATGAAAAGGAAGTAGGCTGTAGCCCTGAAATAATGTAAAAGTGCATTTATAGCCCTCAGCCTTCCTTTAGTATTGATTTGATGTGTCATTGTTTACAGAAGGGTTTACAGCCTGACACCAAGTAGTTGACTTCATGGCAGTAAACCTTACATTATTTTACAACATAAGGATACAGTAATAAAACCCTAAGCTGCTGTGTGTTGCTTTCTCTTGTCTCCAAAGACAAGAAGCTTTTCTAACGTGCTAAAATCCTAGGCTAAGATAACACAAGGCCCTTGAGTATATATCCACTTCTGAATAACAAGAAGCAGTGTCTCCTTTCCTCTAACTTGGTTTACCAAGAACTCCTCATTAATGAAAGTCCACTCGACGTTATCAACAATCAGCTGCTGCTTTAAAAATAGCAGAATCTAGTACAGAACACCATCAAGATATTCAAGCAAAACAAAAGAGCATATTATAAGAAACATTAAGAGACAGGAATGATGCAACAATATAGAAAAATACAGTACCAGTCAAAAGCTTGGACAAACGTACCTATTCAATGATTTTTCTTTATTTTACTGTGGGGGATTTTTATTTATTTATATACAGTACCAGTGGGGGGCTACAGCCTACTTCCTTTTTAAGTCGAGTAACAGGCCAGCGTAGCCTGGCTGACGCAGCTCCAGTGGTCAGAGAAGGAGCGCCGCCACTGGCCTGACAGGAGGCTGTTGTAAATGCAGTATTTGTGCTTAATTCTTGTTGAAGCCTTTGGAAGTGTGCCGTAGCCTTTGGAAGTGTGCCGTGCGACCTGTTAAAGTAAGAGTGGAGGAGTGCTGAAAGGGCCTTAAAACACCAGACAATGAAACAGGCACGGCAGCCACCAAATGAATACCCATGGGCACCAGCAACACACCAGCACATGCCACATTCACTGTCTCTCTTGCTCCCCTGCTCTCTACTGCTGTCTCTGCCAAATAGGACTCCACGCCAGTCAGTGCATTCATTGCACAGACAAATTAGTTAGGCTATTCAGATATGTTAAACTGTTGAATTTCAAAACTCAAAGGAATAGTTGCTTCTGTAGGCCTCCCTCAAAATGTAAACAGACCTCTGAAGTAGGGCCTAACCTGTTACTTTCTGATCACAATTGTACTGACCAAGAATGTGGTTAGGCCTAGTACAGGTACTTACAAATTCTTCAGGCATTTTGACCAGGGAACGAGCGTCACAATGCGATGCCCTTGAGACCAAGCGAAGTAGGAACCATCAGGTGCAAAGGCTACAGTCCAGGTCTCTCGCCCAGACTTCTGGTCAAAGGGAGCAACAGGCACTAAGAGTTCACCAATGAACTTAGCCTTACCTGAAAACAGAAACAAGAGGTCAGCAAGGGAACAATAGCACAAATACCATGATGACATGGTGCTTGTGAGCAACATCTGAATGATAGTGTAGAAAAGATGCTTTGGGGCCAACTGACCGTAGTCTGGTGGAACCAGCCTGATCACTGCTTTCATCATTCTATTTCACCAGCCTGGTCGCTGCATTCATCAATCTATTTCTAAAGGCGAACACAGATCAGGCTGGTTCCACCACCCTAAGCTGACCTCTGGTGTAGCTGGATATGAACCTTCAATGTCAGAATTGATGCTTAAAAGTAACTTTACTGAGAGATTCTGAGAGTCAATACTGTTTTGTTATTTGACATGCCATTACAAATGTAAATCAATGCTAATGAAGTTGGCTATAAAACACAACATATTATTAGCCCAAATAAACTTATTTTAAATGGGTATCATAAAGATATGGTTGACCAAGTAGCTAAATGAGACATATATCACGTTGATTTATTACGCAGTGTTGCAACAAAACACACTATTGTATTTATTTATTATTAGCCCAACTTATTTTAACTGGGTAACATAAACATTCGGTTGGAATACAAATCATATATCACATTAATGTATTACGTAATAGAGGTGTTGCAACAAAACATCCGTTTTATACAATAGCTATCTGATAAATCAGTGCGCTTCCCCGACTAATGAGGAATGAGCCATACTTCAGAAACGTAGTTACCGCCGTCGCCTCCACCATCGAATGACGTGAGAAACAAAGTGTGCCGAATGCTCGTGCGATGTGTGGGTACAGAGTTTCTACCGTATTGTCTTTGGTGTGGTGGCACCTAGTATAAACCGCGGGTGCATGGTGAATATGTGACTGTAGTGTGTGAGTCTCTAGTCTAGTAAATAGGTTATATGCTATGGAAGGAACGACTTGACCTACAATAGAAAATAAAGTAAGACTACCTATGACGTCACCGACAGATGAAAGGTGTAACATAGTAGCTGGCTAGCTATCTAGGTTAATGTATCTTAGATAGCGAGATGAACATTAACGTTTGCAACCCCTCCACCCCAAACACAGAGCAGGATAGTGAAAAGGATCTCAACCTACCTATTTCATTTTCGTTTACAGAATTAGGGAAGCTTGCCATCTAAATAGAAACCGGATCCGTAGAGAAAAGACTATTGGTTTAATAACAAAAGTTTTGTGGAAAATAAACAAAGTAGCTAGCTTTATAATTAGCCAGAGAGAAAGCTGGATTCCGACGTCTGGAATGCTGTGCACGTCGCGCACGTAGCCTGCTGCAAATTTAATATCGCGTGAGCCCTAAAAAAAACAATTATTTTAGGAATTATCTTCTTTAAAATCCGTGTGCAGACTAGGTTTTGTTCAATTCAACTGGATGGCTAAAATCTGCGTATATTGAAATCCACGAAATGACTTGTTACAAGCACACCGTTGAAATACAATGGCTGAAGAGTAGACTTGATTGCATATTTTCTTTCACTGGGGAGGTGAGGTCTATCTGAGTGGCAGAGTTTTTTGTCATACGTCATCACAGTTACCAAGGTGATAAAATGGCACCTCCCCTTCATTTGTAACCGTTTTCCACTCTCATTTACAACCATTTATATATTTCTCTCTTACTGTGCACTGTTCCATTGCAACGGCAAACTGGTATATATAACAAATATATTTCAAACCAGAACTATTTTTCTGTTGAAGCTTAAAGCTATGGGGAGGGGGACAACAAAATTAAATGTGCATCGTTTACATTGGGGAATTTGTATTTATTTTATGTATTTATTTAACCTTTATTTACAGCTGAAGTCAGAAGTTTACATACACCTTAGCCAAATACATTTAAACTCAGTTTTTCACAATTCCTGACATTTACTCAAAGTAAACATTCCCTGTCTTAGGTCAGTTAGGATCAACACTTTATTTTAAGAATGTGAAATGTCAGAATAATAGCAGAGATAATTATTTATTTCAGCTTTCATTTCTTTCATCACATTCCCAGTGGGTCATAAGTTAACATACACTGCACTAGTGTTTGGTAGCATTCCCTTTAAATTGTTTAACTTGGGTCAAACTTTTCAGGTAGCCTTCCACAATAAGTTAGGTGAATTTTGGCACATTCACCCTGACAGGGCTGGTGCAACTGAGTCAGGTTTGTAGACCTCCTTGCTCGCACACACTTTTTCAGTTCTGCCAACACATTTTCTATAAGATTGAGGTCAGGGCTTTGTGATGGCCACTCCAATACCTTGACTTTGTTGCCCTTAAGCCATTTTGCCACAACTTTGGAAGTATGCTTGGGGTCGTTGTCAATTTGGAAGACCCATTTGCGACCAAGCTTTAACAAGACTGATGTCTTGAGACGTTGCTTCAATATATCCACCTAATTTTCCATCCTCATGATGCCATCTATTTTGTGAAGTGCACCAGTCCCTCCTGCAGCAAAGCACCCCCACAACATGATGCTGCCACCCCTGTTCTTTACGGTTGTGATGGTGTTATTCGGGTTGCAAGCATCCCCCTTTTTCCTCCAAACATAACGATGGTCATTATGGCCAACAGTTCTATTTTTGTTTCATCAGACCAGAGGACATTTCTCCAAAAAGTACAATTTTTGTGCCCATGTGAAGTTGTAAACTGTAGTCTGGCTTTTTTATGGCGGTTTTGGAGCAGTGGCTTCTTCCTTGCTGAGTGGCCTTTCAGGTTATGTCGATATTGGACTCGTTTTACTGTGGATATAGATACTTTTGTACGTTTCCTCCAGCATCTTCACAAGGTCCTTTGCTGTTGTTCTGGGATTGATTTGCACTTTTCGCACCAAAGAACGAGTCTCCTTCCTAAGCAGTATGACGGCTGCGTGGTCCCATGATGTTTATACTTGCGTACTATTGTTTTTACAGATAAACGTGGTACCTTCAGGCGTTTGGAAATTGCTCCCAAGGATGAATCAGACTTGTGGAGGCCTACAATTCTTTTTCTGAGGTCTTGGCTGATTTCCTTTGATTTTCCCATGATGTCAAGCAAAGAGGCACTGAGTTTGAAGTTAGGCCTTGAGATATATCTACAGGTACACCTCCAATTGACTCAAATGATGTCAATTAGAATATCAGAAGCTTCTAAAGCCATGACATCCTTATCTGGAATTTTCCAAGCTGTTTAAAGACACAAAGAACGTAGTGCATGTAAAGTTCTGACCCGCTGGAATTGTGATACAGTGAATTATAAGTGAAATAATCTGACTGTAAACAATTGTTGGAAAAATGACTTGTGTCATGCACAAAGTAGATGTCCTAACTGACTTGCCAAAACTAGAAACTAACAAGAAATTTGTGGAGTGGTTGAAAACGAGTTTTAATGACTCCAACCTAAGTGTATGTAATCTTCCGACTTCAACTGTACCTAGGCAAATCAGTTAATAACAAATTCTTATTTACAATGACTGCCTACTAAAAGGCAAAAGGCATTCTGCAGGGATGTGGGCTGGGATTAATATATATAAATAAATAAATATAGGACAAAACACAAATCACAAGAGAAAACACTACATAAAGAGAGACCTAAGACAACATAGCAAGGCAGCAACACATGACAACACACCATGGTAGTAACGCAACATGACAACAGCAGCACAAAACATGGTACAAACATTATTGGGCACAGACAAAGCAAAGGGTAAGAAGGTAGAGACAACAATACATCACGCAAAGCAGCCAAGTGCTAGGAAGAGTGTCCATGATTGAGTCTTTGAATGAAGACATGGAGATAAAGCAGTCCAGTTTGAGTGTTTGTTGCAGCTCGTTCCAGTCGCTAGCTGCAGCAAACTAAAAGTATGAGCGACCCAGGGATGTGTGTGCTTTGTGGACCTTTACACAGAATGTGACTGGCAAAACGGGTGTTGTATGTGGAGAATGAGAGCTGCAGATGATATCTCAGATAGGGGGGAGTGAGGCCTAAGAGGGTTTTATAAATAAGCATCAACCAGTGGGTCTTGTGACAGGTATACAGAGATTACCAGTTTACAGAGGAGTATAGAGTGCAGTGATGTGTGTTATAAGGAGCATTGGTGGCAAATCTGATGGCCGAATGCTAAAGAACATCTAGCCGCTTGAGAGCACCCTATAGACCTGCCGATCTATAAATGATGTCTCCGTAATCTAGCATGGGTAGGATGCTCATCTGAATCAGGGTTAGTTTGGCAGCTTTGGTGAAAAAGGAGCGATTACGATAGAGAAAACCAAGTCTAGATTTAACTTTAGCCTGCAGCTTTGATGTGTGCTGAGAGAAGGACAGTGTACCGTCTAGCCATACTCCCAAGTACTGGTATGAGGTAATCACACCTGTGGGGAGATGGGCATTATTCTTACCAAACCACAAAACCTTTGTTTTGGAGGGGATCAAAACAAGGTTAAGGGTAGAGAAAGCTTGTTGGACACGAAGATATCTTTGTTGTAGAACATTTAACACAATCTTGGGAGGGGCCACCTGAATATAAGACTGTATCATCTGCATATACATGGATGAGAGAACTTCCTACTGCCTGAGCTATGTTGTTGATGTAAATTGAGAAGAGTGTGGGGCCTAGGATTGAGCCTTGGAGTACTCCTTTGGTGACAGGCAGTGGCTGAGACAGCAGATTTATTGACTTTATACACTGCACTCTTTGAGAGGTAGTTAGCAAACCAGGCCAAAGACCCATCAGAGACACCAATGCTCCTTAGCCAGCCCACAAGAATGAAATGGTCTATCGTATCAAAAGCTTTGGCCAAGTCAATAAAAATAGCAGCACAACATTGCTTAGAATCAAGGGAAATGGTGACATCAATGAGGACCTTTAAGGTTGCAGTGTCACATCCATAACCTGAGCGGAAACCAGATTGCATACCCAATAGAATACTAGACATCAACAAAGCCATTCAATTGATTATTCACAAGTTTTTCCAACACTTTTGATAAACAGGGCAAAATAGAAATAGGCCTATAACAGTTAGGATCAGCTTGATCGCCCCTTTTAAATAAAGGACGATCCATGGCTGCCTTCCAAGCAATGGGAACCTCCCCAGAAAGGAGAGACAGGTTAAAAAGGTTGAAGATATGCTTGGTGATGATAGGGGCAGCAACTTTAAAGAAGAAATGGTCTAAACCAGATGTATGACTTCCGGCGCCGACAGAGATGGCCGCCTCGCTTCGCGTTCCTAGGAAACTATGCAGTTTTTTGTTTTTTTTTACGTGTTATTTCTTACATTAGTACCCCAGGTCATCTTTGGTTTCATTACATACAGTCGAGAAGAACTACTGAACATAAGAGCAGCGTCAACTCACCATCAGTACGACCAAGAATATGACTTTCGCGAAGCGGATCCTGTGTTCTGCCTTTCACCTAGGACAACGGAATGGATCCCAGCCGGCGACCCAAAAAAACGACTTCGTAAAAGGGGGAAACGGAGCGGTCTTCTGGTCAGACTCCGGAGATGGGCACATCGTGCACCACTCCCTAGCATTCTTCTCGCCAATGTCCAGTCTCTTGACAACAAGGTTGATGAAATCCGAGCAAGGGTAGCATTCCAGAGGGACATCAGAGACTGTAACGTTCTTTGCTTCACGGAAACATGGCTCACTGGAGAGACGCTATCGGAGTCGGTGCAGCCAACTGGTTTCTCCACGCATCGCGCAGACAGAAACAAACATCTTTCTGGTAAGAAGAGGGGCGGGGGCGTATGCTTTATGGTTAACGAGACGTGGTGTGATCATAACAACATACAGGTACTCAAGTCCTTCTGTTCACCTGATTTAGAATTCCTCACATTCAAATGTCGACCGCATTATCTACCAAGGGAATTCTCTTCGATTATAATCACAGCCGTATATATTCCCCCCCAAGCAGACACATCGATGGCTCTGATCGAACTTTATTTGACTCTTTGCAAACTGGAATCCATTTATCCGGAGGCTGCATTCATTGTAGCTGGGGATTTTAACAAGGCTAATCTGAAAACAAGACTCCCTACATCAGCATATCGATTGCGCAACCAGGGCTGGAAAAACCTTGGATCACTGCTATTCTAACTTCCGCGACGCATATAAGGCCCTGTCCCGCCCTCCTTTCGGAAAAGCTGACCACGACTCCATTTTGTTGATCCCTGCCAAAAGACAGAAACTAAAACAAGAAGCTCCCGCACTGAGGTCTGTTCAACGCTGGTCCGACCAATCTGATTCCACACTCCAAGACTGCTTCCATCACGTGGACTGGGATATGTTTCGTATTGCGTCAGACAACAACATTGACGAATACGCTGATTCGGTGAGCGAGTTCATTAGAACGTGCGTTGAAGATGTCGTTCCCATAGCAACGATTAAAACATTCCCAAACCAGAAACCGTGGATTGATGGCAGCATTCGCGTGAAACTGAAAGCCCGAACCACTGCTTTTAATCAGGGCAAGGTGACCGGAAACATGACCGAATACAAACAGTGTAACTATTCCCTCTGCAAGGCAATCAAACAAGCTAAGCGTCAGTATAGAGACAAAGTAGAATCTCAATTCAACGGCTCAGACACAAGAGGTATGTGGCAGGGTCTACAGTCAATCACGGATTACAAAAAGAAAACCAGCCCAGTCACGGACCAGGATGTCTTGCTCCCAGGCAGACTAAATCACTTTTTTGCCCGCTTTGAGGACAATACAGTGCCACTGACATGGCCCGCAACTAAAACATGCAGACTCTCCTTCACTGCAGCCGACGTGAGGAAAACATTTAAACGTGTCAACCCTCGCAAGGCTGCAGGCCCAGACGGCATCCCCAGCCGCACCCTCAGTGCATGCGCAGACCAGCTGGCTGGTGTGTTTACGGACATATTCAATCAATCCCTATCCCGGTCTGTTGTTCCCACATGCTTCAAGAGGGCCACCATTGTTCCTGTTCCCAAGAAAGCTAAGGTAACTGAGCTAAACGACTACCGCCCCGTAGCACTCACTTCAGTCATCATGAAGTGCTGTTAAGGACCATATCACCTCCACCCTACCTGACACCCTAGACCCACTCCAATTTGCTTACCGCCCAAATAGGTCCACAGACGATGCAATCTCAACCACACTGCACACTGCCCTAACCCATCTGGACAAGAGGAATACCTATGTGAGAATGCTGTTCATCGACAACAGCTCGGCATTTAACACCATAGTGCCCTCCAAGCTCGTCATCAAGCTCGAGACCCTGGGTCTCGACCCCGCCCTGTGCAACTGGACTTCCTGACGGGCCACCCCCAGCTGGTGAGGGTAGGCAACAACATTTCCACCCCACTGATCCTCAACACTGGGGCCCCACAAGGGTGCGTTCTGAGCCCTCTCCTGTACTCCCTGTTCACCCACGACTGCGTGGCCACGCACGCCTCCAACTCAATCATCAAGTTTGCGGACGACACAACAGTGGTAGACTTGATTACCAACAACGACGAGACGGCCTACAGGGAGGAGGTGAGGGCCCTCGGAGTGTGGTGTCAGGAAAATAACCTCACACTCAACGTCAACAAAACTAAGGAGATGATTGTGGACTTCAGGAAACAGCAGAGGGAACACCCCCCTATCCACATTGATGGAACAGTAGTGGAGAGGGTAGTAAGTTTTAAGTTCCTCGGCGTACACATCACAGACAAACTGAATTGGTCCACCCACACAGACAGCATCGTGAAGAAGGCACAGCAGCGCCTCTTCAACCTCAGGAGGCTGAAGAAATTCGGCTTGTCACCAAAAGCACTCACAAACTTCTACAGATGCACAATCGAGAGCATCCTGTCGGGCTGTATCACCGCCTGGTACGGCAACTGCTCCGCCCACAACCGTAAGGCTCTCCAGAGGGTAGTGAGGTCTGCACAACGCATCACCGGGGGCAAACTACCTGCCCTCCAGGACACCTACACCACCCGATGTCACAGGAAGGCCATAAAGATCATCAAGGACAACAACCACCCGAGCCACTGCCTGTTCACCCCGCTATCATCCAGAAGGCGAGGTCAGGACAGGTGCATCAAAGCTGGGACCGAGAGACTGAAAAACAGCTTCTATCTCAAGGCCATCAGACTGTTAAACAGTCACCACTAACATTGAGTGGCTACTGCCAACACACTGACTCAACTCCAGCCACTTTAATAATGGGAAGTGATGGGAAATGATGTAAAATATATCACTAGCCACTTTAAACAATGCTACCTAATATAATGTTTACATACCCTACATTATTCATCTCATATGTATATACTGTACTCTATATCATCTACTGCATCTTTATGTAATACATGTATCACTAGCCACTTTAACTATGCCACTTTGTTTACATACTCATCTCATATGTATATACTGCACTCAATACCATCTACTGTATCTTGCCTATGCCGCTCTGTACAATCACTCACTCATATATCTTTATGTACATATTCTTTATCCCCTTACACTTGTGTCTATAAGGTAGTAGTTTTGGAATTGTTAGCTAAATTACTTGTTGGTTATTACTGCATTGTTGGAACTAGAAGCACAAGCATTTCGCTACACTCGCATTAACATCTGCTACAAATCAAATGTGATTTGATTTGATTTGTGATTTGATTTGATGTTTTTTGGGGGTCAAGTTTAAGGAGCTCCTTTAGCACCTCAGACTCAGTGACTGTCTACAGGGAGAAAATTTGTAGCGAGGAAGGAGAAAAAGAAGGAGAAGCATCGGGGACAGTCGCATTAGAAGGGGTGGGAGATGAGGAAAAGTTGGACGGGCAAGGAGGCATGGCTGAGTCAAATAGGAATCCTGACTTAATGAAGTGGTGATTAAAGAGCTCAGCCATGTGCTTCTTGTCAGTAACAACCACATCATCAACATTAAGGGACATGGGCAGCTGTGAGGAGGAGGGTTTATTCTCCAGGTCTTTAACCATTTCCCAGAACATCTTTGGGTTAGACCCACAGAGAGAGAACTGCTCCTTAAAGTAACTAACGTGGGCCTTCTGGATAGCCTGAGTGCACTTATTTCTAATTTACCTAAACAAGAGTGAGTCAGCCTGAGATGCGTGTGCCGAGCCTTGCGCCAAATACAATTCTTGAGATGGAGTAACTGCAAGATCACGGTCGAACCAGGGGCTGAATCTGTTTTTCATTCTCATTTTCTTAATGGGGGTGTGTTTGTTAACAATAACACTGAAAATATTAAAAAAGAAGGTCCAAGCATCTTCGACAGAGGGGATCAAGCGGATTCTATACCATTTTACAGAGGACAGTTCATGAAGGAAGGCTTGCTCATTAAAGTTTTTTATCAAGGGTCTATGACAAATAAGGACAGGTCGTTTCACTGAGGAGCCATTACAAATACAGGCTTTAAAACAGTGATCACTAAAGTCATTACAGAAGACACCAGACTGATACCTATAAGGATTATTTGTGAGGATAACATAAAGGAGAGTAGCCTTTTCTGGGTGTTTGGAGTCATACCTTGTGGGATTGGAAATAATCTGAGAAAGATTTATGGGACTCCCTAAATGTTTCTCAGATTATTTCCAATCCCACAAGGTATGACTCCAAACACCCAGAACTCTCCTTTAGGATGCTTTAGGATTTGGTCAGGTGGTTTAAGCATGTCCCCGTTTAGGTCACCTAGCAAGACAAATTCAGACTTAGTGTAAGGGGCCAGGAGAGATCTTAGGGTACAGGCCGGTGCTGATGGAGGACAATAGCACCCAGCAACAGTCAACAAAGAGCTATTTGAAAGTTTAATGCTTAAAACCAGAAAATCAAATTGTTTGGGGACTGACTTGGTGGAGAGAAACGAGCACTGAAGGTGATCCTTGGTAAAGATTGCCACTCCCCCACCTTTGGAAGATCTGTCTTGCCGAAAAAGGTTATAACCAGAAAGGTTAACATCAGTGTTGTTAAACAAACGTACAGTCAATAACACAATAGAAAAATCTATATACAGTGTGCAAATGTTGTAAGATTAGGAAGGTATGGCAATAAATAGGCCATAGTGGCATAATAATTACAATTTATCAATTAAACACTGGAATGATAGATGTGCAGATGATGATGTGCAAGAAGGGATAATGGGGTGCAAAAGAGCAAAAATAAATAACAATATGGGGATGAGGTAGTTGGGTGGGCTATTCACAGATGGGCTGTGTACAGGTGCAGTGATCGATAAGCTGCTCTGACAGCTGATGTTTAAAGTAAGTGAGGGAGATATAAGTCTCCAGCTCCAGCGATTCTTGCTGTGTTGGAGGATATTTTGTAAATGACATCGCCGAAGTCAAGGATCGGTAGGATAGTCAGTTTTTCGAGGGTATGTTTAGCAGCATGAGTGAAGATGGCTTTGTTGCGAAATAGAAAGCCGCTTCTAGATTTAATTTTGGATTGGAGATGTTTGATGTGAGTCTGGAAGTAGAGTTTACAGTCTAACCAGACACCTAGGTATTTGTAGTTGTCCACATATTCTAAGTCAGAACCCTCCAGAGTAGTGATGCTAGTCGGGTGGGTGGATGCAGGCAGTGATCGGTTAAAGAGCATGCATTTAGTTTTACGAGCATTTAAGGCCTGGGCAAGTTGTTGTGGGAGGTGCAGAGCTCTTGGCCGTGGTAGGGGTAGCCGGGTTGAAATCATGGCCAGCTGTAGAAAAATGCTTTTTGAAATGTTTGATTATCGTAGATTTATCGGTGGTGACAGTGTTTCCTAGCCTCAGTGCAGTGGGCAGCTGGGAGGAGGAGATCTTTTTCTCCATTGACTTTAGTGTCCCAAAACATTTTGGAATTTGTGCTACAAGATGCAAATTTCTGTTTGAAAGAGCTAGCCTTTGCTTTCCTAACTGACTGTGTATATTGATTCCTAACTTCCCTGAAAAGTTGCATATTGCGGGGGCTATTCGATGCTACTGCAGAACGCCACAGGTTGTTTTTGTGCTGGTCAAGGGCAGTCAAGTCTGGAGTGAACCAAGGGCTATATTGGTTCTTAGTTCTACCTTTTTTGAATGGGGCATTCCTATTTAAGATGACGAGGAAAGCCCTTTTAAAGAGCAACCAGGCATCCTCTACTTACGGGATGAGGTCAACATCCTTCCAGGTTACCCAGGCCAGGTCGAATAGAAAGGCCTGCTCACTGAAGGGTTTTAGGGAGGGTTTGACAGTGATAAGGGGTGGTCGTTTGACCGCGGACCCATTACGGACGCAGGCAATGAGGCAGTGATCGCTGAGATCTTGGTTGAAGACAGCAGAGGTGTATTTAGAGGGCAAGTTGGTCAGGATGATATCTATGAGGGTGCCCGTGTTTACGGATTTATGGTTGTACCTGGTAGGTTCCTTGATGATTTGTGTGATATTGAGGGCATCTAGCTTAGATTGTAGGAAGGCCGGGGTGTTAAGCATATCCCAGTTTAGGTCACCTAACAGTACGAACCCTGAAGATAGATGGGGGGCAATCAATTCACATATGGAGTCCAGGGCACAGTTGGGGGTTGAGGAGGGTCTATAACAAGTGGCAACAGTGAGACTTCTCTGGAAAGGTGGATTTTTAAAAGTATAAGCTCGAACTGTTTTGGCACAGACCTGGATATTATGACGGAACTCTGCAGGCCATCTCTGCAGTAGATTGCAACTCCACCCCCTTTGGCAGTTCTATCTTGACGGAAAATGTAGTTGGGGATGGAAATTTCTGAATTTTTGGTGGCCTTCCTAAACCAGGATTCAGACACGGCTAGGACATAAGGGTTGGCGGAGTGTGCTAAAGCAGTGAATAAAACAAACTTAAGGAGGAGGCTTCTGATGTTAACATGCATTAAACCAAGGCTTTTACGGTTACAGAAGTCAACAAATGAGAGCACCTGGGGAATAGGTCTGGTCCTGGGGGCTACAGGACCTGGGTTAACCTCTACATCACCAGGGGAACAGAGTAGGATAAGGGTACGGCTAAAGGCTATAAGAACTGGTTGTCTAGTGCACTGTGAACAGAGAATAAAAGGAGCAGATTTCTGGGCGTGTTAGAATAGATTCAGGGTATAATGTACAGACAAGGGTATGGTAGGATGTGTGTACAGTGGAGGTAAACCTAGGCGTTGAGTGACAAAGAGAGATTGCATCTCTGGAGGAACCATTTAAGCCAGGTAAGCCGCATGTCTGGGGGGTGGGACAAAAGAGCTATCTAAGGCATGTTGAGCAGTACTGGGGGCTCTACAGTGAAATAAAACAATAAGTACTAACCGAGACAGCAGTAGACAAGGCATATTGACATTAGAGAGAGGCATAAAGCAATTACGTGTGTTGATCGGGAGAGCTTAGACAACAACGGGTAGATGGCAATGAATGGGCAGAGAGGGTCAGTTAGGGACACACCGGACCTGAGTTCGAGGCTGGTGCCAACAGATAAACAAAAAGAGGTACCGCGTTAGTAAATAGTCCAGCAGGCATCAGCTGTGTAGCCGAGTGATCATATGGTCCAATGAGCAGCAATAGCTAAGTCAGGGAGCCGTTCAGTAGTCGCTACTATGCTAGGCGAGCGGGAGACAACGCCGTTCAGAAACTTAGCTGGCCGGGGCTTACGGATGGGTCTTAAGCGACATCACAACGAAAAGCCTGTTGAAACTACATCAGACGATTACGTCGGCAGACCAGTCGCAATGGATTGGCAGAGCTCCATGTCCACAATAAAGGGTCCAGGCCAATTGGCAAAAGAGGTATTGTAGCACAAGAAGTTAGCCGGTATATGGGCCTATCTCGAGGCTAGCTCAAGTCTAAATGGTGCTTGCTTCGGGGCAGAGGCATTCTGTGAAATCAAACTGTCCACTTAGTAAGCAACACTGATTGACAATAAATTTCACATGCTGTTGTGCAAATGGTATAGACAACAGATTGAAATTATAGGCGATTAGCAAGACACCCCCAATAAAGGAGTGGTTTTGCAGGTGGTGACCACAGACCACTTCTCAGTTCCTATGCTTCCTGACTGATGTTTTGGTCACTTCTGAATGCTGGCGGTGCTTTCACTCTAGTGGTAGCACGAGACGGAGTCTACAACCCACACAAGTGGCTCAGGTAGTGCAGCTCATCCAGGATGGCACATCAATGCGAGCTGTGGCAAGAAGGTTTGCTGTGTCTGTCAGCGTAGTGTCCAGAGCATGGAGGCCCTACCAGGAGACAGGCCAGTACATCAGGAGACGTGGAGGAGGCCGTAGGAGGACAACAACCCAGCAGCAGGACCGCTACCTCCGCCTTTGTGCAAGGAAGAGCAGGAGGAGCACTGCCAGAGCCCTGCAAAATGACCTCCAGCAGGCCACAAATGTGCATGTGTCTGCTTAAACGGTCAGAAACAGACTCCATGAGGGTGGTATGAGGGCCCGACGTCCACAGGTGGGGGTTGTGCTTACAGCCCAACACCGTGCAGGACGTTTGGCATTTGCCAGAGAACACCAAGATTGACAAATTCGCCACTGGCGCCCTGTGTTCTTCACAGATGAAAGCAGGTTCACACTGAGCACGTGACAGACGTGAGTCTGGAGACGCCGTGGAGAACGTTCTGCTGCCTGCAACATCATCCAGCATGACCGGTTTGGCGGTGGGTCAGTCATGGTGTGGGGTGGCATTTCTTTGGGGGACCGCACAGCCCTCCATGTGCTCGCCAGAGTGCCATTAGGTACCGAGATGAGATTCCTGCAAGAGGAAGGCATTGATGCTATGGACTGGCCCGCCCGTTCCCCAGACCTGAATCCAATTGAGCACATCTGGGACATCATGTCTCGCTCCATCCACCAACGCCATGTTGCACCACAGACTGTCCAGGAGTTGGCGGATGCTTTAGTCCAGATCTGGGAAGAGATCCCTCAGGAGACCATCCGCCACCTCATCAGGAGCATGCCCAGGCGTTGTAGGGAGGTCAAACAGACACGTGGAGGCCACACACACTACTGAGCCTCATTTTGACTTGTTTTAAGGACATTACATCAAAGTTGGATCAGCCTGTTGTGTGGTTTTCCACTTTGATTTTGAGTGTGACTCCAAATCCAGACCTCCATGGGTTGATAATTTTGATTTCCATTGATCATTTTAGTGTGATTTTGTTGTCAGCACATTCAACTATGTAAAGAAACAAGTATTTAATAAGAATATTTCATTCATTCAGATCTAGGATGTGTTATTTTAGTGTTCCCTTTATTTTTTTGAGCAGTGTATATACAAAAAAAACGGACTATTTACATGGGATAAGACAAAGACAAACACACGTCCAACTGCTACGCCATCTTGGAATGAGATGCTACGCCATCTTGAAACATTCAGTCCCCATAAAGTAAAATATATCATTGTGATTATTTAAAAAAAAAGTTAAATCATTTTCTTCTTGGCTTTCAAAATAGCATCAGACCAAACACTACTCCCTCAGTTCCAGGTTGGATGGTGTCCTCAGGTCTCTGCTGTTTGTTTGATGGAGCACCCTCTGTAGAACTTGGAATGGGACACATCATGACATGACACACATTTGTGTTAATGGTCACATGATGTGACCTTTACCATTCATAAAACAAGTGCCACTATACCAACGATTGTTTACACTGAATCTAAAATTCCTTTCTGAATATAACAAGAAAGGAGAGTGCAAACGGTGCACTATAGTATGATCGTGGACTACAGGAAAAGGAGGGCTGAATACGCTCCCCTTCACATCGATGGGGCTGTAGTGGAGCGGTTTGAGAGCTTCACGTTCCTTGGTGTCCACATCAACAAACAATCATGGTCCAAACACACTAAGACAGTCGTGAAGAGGGCACGACAACTCTATTCCCCCGCAGGAGACTGAAAAGATTTGACATGGGTGCCCAGATCCTCAAAAGTTTATACAACTGCACCATTGAGAGCATCCTGACCGGTTGTATCACCGCATGGTATGGCAACTACTCGGCATTTGACTGTAAGGCGCTACAGAGGGTAGTGCGTACATCACTGGGGCCAAGCTTCCTGCCATCCAGGACCTCTATACCAGGCAGTGTCAGAGGAAGGCCCAAAAAATTGTCAGACTCCAGCCACCCAAGTCATAGACTGTTGTCTCTGCTACCACACAGCAAGCGGTACCGGAGTCTAGGTCCAAAAGGCTCCTTAACAGCTTCTACCCCCAAGCCGTTAGAATGCAGAACAATTGATCAAATGGCAATGGCAATCAAACATCTCTGGAGAGACCTGAAAACAGCTATGCAGCAACGCTCCACATCTAATCTGACAGAGTTTAAGAGGAGCGTCATACCCAAGAAGACTCAAGGCTGTAATCACTGCCAAAGGTGCTTCAACAAAGTACTGAGTAAAGGGTCTGAATACTTATGTAAATGTGAGATAATAAATAAAAAAATGTGAATACATTTGCAACAAAAAAAATATGTCATTATGGGGTATTTTTTTAAACTTCAGTTTATTTAGTAAATATTTTCTTAACTCTAATTTTATTAAAACTGCATTGTTGGTTAAGGGCTTGTAAGTATTTCTCGGTAAGTATTCGGCGCACGTGACAAATAAAATTTGATTTAGTATCTATTCCCAAAATGTTTGGTCTTAGCTAGAACCATTTCACTTCAAATCTCGCTCACAAAAGTCCTAGATCTTTCTCTCTCTTCAAAGAGATAGGCCTCATCAGGAACCTGATGTTGAGAGAGAAGTCATTTTCACTGATCAGTTGTGACAATCTTGTCTAAGGGATCGATAAACAACTTTAATGAGCAGAATCGGTTAATAAATCTTTACAAATGTCACACAATCACATCAGACAGGGTACAACACAATTTGATTATTTCAATAGCTATAAGAAACTTTCTTAATAAAGTGTAAGAAAAATCTGATCCAGAAATCAATCTTGAGTACAACAATCACTTAAAGAACCTTAAACATATGTTGTGGGTAGAAACTGGCTTCTGACCTTGACCTTCCAAAATATGACACAAACAAACATGTTGAATCATACAAATTCTGAAGTTCTTGAAATGTATATCAGTTTTGATAATGAGCAATGCTTTTCATACATTTGACCTACATTGACTGGTAGGATTAGCTACAGTCCTGTCCAGAAACAGATCTACAAAAATGCCTGGAGGTTAGAGGCTATAGGGGTCGTTTATGGACAGGCCACACAGATCGCACCGAGTTCCATATGAAACTAAAAACCATCAGGCCTGTGGTGGTAGTTCTTCAAAGTAACTATGGCATACATTCTTATGATAGGATTATGAACCATAGAAGATTGCAGGCTCATGAGTGCATTGTAAACAAGCATGTTGTCTGCTATTACTGGCCTCTATTCATGTACATTCATCATGAAGCATATCACCCTGTCTGGCACACACGCAGTACAATAAAATAATCTGTACTTAGAAACATCTCAACAAAAACATAATTAACCAAGCATTTGTGGTGCTGCATGTCTATTGGTCAGAAAAGGTTAAAACGTTAATGTTTGAAGTTATTTTGAGTATGCTCTTTTCCGTACAACAACTAGGCCTATATGCAGCTTTTTGGTCTATCGCACAGACCGGTCCAGTATGCATTTGAAATCATGTCTGGCCACCAACATATTTGAAGCTTATAAAGAAATAAACTACCAGCCTAAATATACCTTTTCATATTCTTAACTGTGCTTTTACCAAGTTGCACAAATTGGAAATGGAAGAACAGTACAAAGAGTGGAGCTTCCCTGAGAGGACAATGTATCTACAAATTTCTATGAGCAGTCATAAACATCAGGCCATTTTGAAATCACGTCACAAAACCATGCAGACGAGTTTTGCCCTCGACAGTGCAATAACAAAACTGCACTCGTGTTCAGATGTCAGTCAAAATCCTGGAACTGAAGATACAAAAAACATTTTCCCTTCTCTCTTTTCTGAAAAGAACTAAACTAAGCAATAGACCAATGGAGTGCAAGCACTTGGTGACTTACTGATATCATGTAACGTTGTAATAGACAGACATAAACCTGCTGACTGGTCAGTGGGTGAACTGTCACAGGCTTTTGTAAACAAACGTAACCTGTGTCTTATCAAAGATGCTCTCTCAGCTACTGCAGATATGAGTTAGAATGTCTTCTACAGAAATAAATTAAAGCACTCCAGTATCCAGTAAATGTCCTTGTTTTTGAAAGAAATGCTATTTTCTTAGCACAGCTGAAACCTGTTGTTCTGATTAAAGAAGCAATAAAACTGGCCTTCTTTAAACTAGTTGAGTATCTGGAGCATCAGCATTTGTGGGTTCGATTACAGGCTCAAAATGGCCAGAAACAATGCACTTCCTTCTGAAACTTTCAGTCTATTCTTGTTCTGAGAAATAAAGGCAATTCCATGCGAGTAATTGCTAAGAAACTGAAAATCTCATACAACGCTGTGTACTACTCCCTTCACAGAACAGTGCAATCTGGCTATAACCAGAATAGAATGAGTGGGAGGCCCCGGTGCACAACTGAGCAAGAGGACAAGTACATTAGAGTGTCTAGTTTGAGAAACAGGTGCCTCACAAGTCCTCAACTGACTGGCCTTCTAGGCAGAGTTGCAAAGAGAAAGCCTTATCTCAGACTAGCCAATAAAGATAAAAGATTAAGATGGGCAAAAGAACATAGACACTGGACAGAGGAACTCTGCCTAGAGGCCAGCATCCCAGAGTCACCTCTTCACTGTTGACGTTGAGACTAGTGTTTTGCGTACTATTTAATGAAGCTGCCAGTTGAGGACTGAAAATAAGGCGTCTGTTTCTCAAACTAAACACTAATGTACTTGTCCTCTTGCTCAGTTGTGCACCGGGGCCTCCCACTCATTCTATTCTGGTTATAGCCAGATTGCACTGTTCTGTGAAGGGAGTAGTACACAGCGTTGTATGAGATTTTCAGTTTCTTAGCAATTACTCGCATGGAATTGCATTTATTTCTCAGAACAAGAATAGACTGACAAGTTTCAGAAGAAAGTGCTTTGTTTCTGGCCATTTTGAGCCTGTAATCGAACCCACAAATGCTGATGCTCCAGATACTCAACTAGTCTAAAGAAGGACAGTTTTATTGCTTCTTTAATCAGAACAACAGTTTTCAGCTGTGCTAACATCTTTGCAAAAGGGTTTTCTAATGATCAATTAGCCTTTTAAAATGATAAACTTGGATTAGCTAACACAATGTGCCATTGGAACACAGGAGTGACAGTTGCTGATAATGGGCCTCTGTACACCAATGTAGATACTCCATAAAAATCAGCTGTTTCCAGCTACAATAGTCATTTACAACATTAACAATGTCTACACTGTGTTTCTGATCAATTTGATGTTATTTTAAAATGGACAAAAAATGTCCTTGTTTTTGAAAGATAAGCACATTTCTAAGTCACTCCAAACTTTTGAACGGTAGTATATATTACAAATACCCATTTGAAATACCTATATGGATATGAATGTGAATCACACAGGGGTTGGTGGCACCTTAATTGGGGAGGACGGGCTTATGGTAATGGCTGGAGCGGAATCAGTTTAATGGTATCCAACACATAGTTTCTAGGTGTTTGATGCCATTCCACTCGTTCCATTCCAGCCATTATTATGAGCAGTCCTCCCCTCAGCAGCCTCCACTGATGTGAATAGCATGACAGTAACAATGAAGTCTGGATAGTCTGATGGCAGTTTGAGTAAGCTGGATAATGGCGCCCCCTATCTGCCGCTCAAAAACAGTATAAACGAGTGGGTGATATTATGGCAAATCGTTTTCATTATGGCAAGGGCAATAAACACATTTTATTGGCAAACATGTTTAGAGAGTTTGAAGACCTATATGAGAAAAATGCTGAGAGCAAAACTAACAAACAAGAAAATGACAACAGACAGAAATTGTCAAAGGGGCAAAATTCCAAACCCAATCCATAACATCAAGACTTCAAAAAGAACACTGAAAGGGTCGATTTTAGCCTCCCTTCACACAATCAATACTTGTACAGACAAAACTTTCTCCGTATGTTCAACAAACATACCCTTCTCTTTATATACACAACACATGACCTATCACCAATGAGGTCTTCTGTCAACATCCTGACAGAGAAGGGTTAAAACACGTCTCTTTCCTGAATCAAGGAAAAACTGTAAATGGGTGATGTGATTTGAATCATCTTAAATTTCAATAGTAAAAACATACGTTTCAATCATGGAGCCATCTAGATTGAGAGGTAGCAAATCAAACATTTACATGTAAATCCATTTAAGAAGGTAGAGTGAATGAATTGGTGTTCCAGTTCCCCACCCTTCTCCCTAAAGTGTGCACTTGGCTTGCTCACTTTTATGCATCAATTTTAAAACATTGCCATTTTTAGAAGCATGATGGAGAGAGTTGCCACCATTTCCTACACCAGTCTGTCCCTTCCTTTTTAACGATCGTGAGCAAAGAGCACCCTTCGGGGAGAAGGCTTCAGAATAAGACAGTAATCATTTCCAATAGTTGGGAAAGTGACAGATCAATGTGAAACCTTGCGAATCAGATAGTGGCTCAAAGGGTTGACTTTAAATCTAGCTCGACCGTCTGTTGAAACTCATATCACAGCGCTGGGTCATCATCAGCCTCCTCTTTTCTACCGATACACCCAACAGCATCTAATCAAGATCAATGCCAGTCCTCACCTCACAGAGGCATCATCCATATCATGTTCTGCTCTCTCCATACCCAACACTTCCCATTACAAACGGTTAATTTCCCATTACACCACATAAAACACATGTTTATCAGCAATGTGCACAGATCACTGGCATATTTGTTTATCAAATATTTCTACTAGTTATATTATTGTGTACTCATTAATAACACGAATTCAGCAATATGCACCCCTCACTCTCAACGAAATAGGGTTAGTATATAAAGGCTGTATTGAAAAAGACATGAGAATAGTGAGATATGGCAGTCAGTTAGCTTGAGGGATATTTCAGTTCACATGAAATCTTAAGAAGTTTGTCAGAGTTCCTGAAATGGGATTAAAGGTTACACTTGGCATTTAGTTACACATTGACATAACAATATGGGATGAAATATGACCCGCTTGGAACAAGTGACCCTTTTGGCAGGTTTGAATGCCTCTTTGATATAGGAGGGTGCAACAGAAGGGTTTGTTGACATTTGAGTAGGGCAACTTAAATAACAACCCCTTGACTGACACACACAGGTCTCTGATGATATCATCTACAGTCAAATTGCTCCGAGGCAAATCCAGATTTACAAGGGGGAGTCAACTGTAATGTTAGTGTCTCTGTTTACAAGTTGTTTCTGTGTCCTGAACTTTCAGGAAACATGGGATTGAGCTGTGATTCTAGTTGAAAACTTGCCACATCATCACTGGTTACTGTCTGTTTAAAACTGTGACCAAATGGGCATAGCAACACATGGGTACTGGGAGTGAACATGATTTATTATGGGCCATTTCAGAGGTGCTTGTGCACACTTTGGCTCTAGAGTGACCTACCCCAGCCATATCAAAGAGATTAGAGTGGTAACACGAGATGAGTCCATATGTTAAGATCATCACCAGCAGGGCTGCCATGCCTTCTGCAATGGGGATAAAAGGGAGCTGACACAACAACAACAAAAAGAACTGTCAAAAGACTAATGCATCTTCCCTTTACATATGAAATCATATATTAATGAAGAGTTATAATACAGAGATTATAATGGTAATCCAATGCGGTTATGAACAGTCAGAGTTAAGGAGAGGTGGTAGCAGTCTGCTTCCTCTCCTCCTGGGCGAGGGGGTGGTCCCAGGTCACTTCTGGGCCTGAGATTGGCTGGCCTGTGTTAGGGGAGGGAGCCAAAGTATTGCGTGGCCACCAGCCATGGGTCATTCTGCTGTCACCATGGAAACCCTGATGTGGTGCAGCCTTGGAGAATCTGAAATTGAGGTGACATGTGTCAGATTACAGCCAAACGGCCTATCTATAAACAAATGATGTAAGTCAACAATAATGTTTCATTAGAGCGGCTATAGTAGTTACACAGAGTAAAGTGATACAATTTCCAACAAGGAAGGAGACAGGTTTTCACCATGACAAAGGCTCCTTGTGTGGCACATCGTCTTCCTGAGTGTCTGATCTTCTGGGCTGGCCATCTTCTGGGCTTCCCTCCACATCTTCCAGGAGGTTGGCTGTGGAGTTGGCTGTGCCCAGTCTTAGAGGGGATATGGTCAAGGGAAACACCTAAAGGCCTGGATATTGATACATATGCATCTGTATTATACAGTATGTGGTACTTGAACATTGAGTTCTATAAAAAGCCATCACTGCAAAAACGGAACCCATCCAATGTTTCTGATTGGAAATTAGTATCGACTGGCAATGAAGGATACGACTGGTGCTTCAGGAGCGTTCTTCTTTTTAACTTTCTTCTCTTTGTCTTGTCAGAGAATGATCTGGCGATTTCAAACAGCTTCTTTCTTGTTGCTAGGTGGGAGAGAAGACAGAAAAGTATGCTGTTCTAGTGATTGAGTTCGTTAACTGGCCATTGCCAGAGAGAGACAGTGGATGGTAATAATGTGTATTGAGTGGCCTGCTGGTAGAGGATGCCTTACATTTGCCCATGTGTTTTAGTTTGTCTCTGAACATGGCATCATCTGACACAGCAGTACAAGCCTCCATCGACCTCGAAACACAGTGCTCTCCTGGAAACAAAGAAATTAGTTGTAAAAGACAAACCTAAGCATATTAATCACACGAGAAAACACTAACGCAGTAACACACATTCACATATAATAATGAACCGGAGTAGTGAACAAACAATCTACTTCAACCATTTTTGTAAAGTCTTAATTGGTGACTAAGGCTGTAGTTAAATTTTCTCTGGGCACTTTAAGACTTATGTTTTTTTTTTTAATTTTATGTTTTTTTAATTACTATAGAACAAATTATATAAATGTATATGTGTATGTACAGTACCAGTCAAAAGTTTAGACACACAAACTCTGTAGTAACCAGACATGACTGCCCTTGACCAGCACAAAAACACCCTTTGGCGTACTGCATCTGCAACGAATAGCCCCCGCAAAATGCAACTTTTCAGGGAAGTTGGGAACCAATACACACAAGCAGTTTGAAAAAGCTAGCCTTTGCTTTCCTAACAGAAATTTGCATCCTGTAGCACAAATTCCCAAAAGTTCTGGGACACTGTAAAGTCCATGGAGAACAAGAGCACCTCCTCCCAGCTGCCATCTGCACTGAGGCTAGGAAACATTGTCACCACCGATAAATCCACGATAATTGAGAATTTCAAAAAGCATTTTTCTACGGCTGGCCATACTTTCCACCTGGCTACCCCTACCCCAGTCAACAGCTCTGCATCCCCCACAGCAACTTGCCCAAGCCTCCCCCATTTCTCCTTCACCCAAATCCAAACAGTTGATGATCTGAAAGAGCTGCAAAATCTGGATCCCTACAAATCAGCTGGGCTAGACAATCCGGACCCTCTCTTTCTAAAATGATCTGCCGAAATTGTTGCAACCTATATCCATCCTGCCCTGCCTTTCTAAAGTCTTCGAAAGCCAAGTTAACAAACAGATCACAGACCATTTAGAATCCCACCGTACCTTCTCCGCTATGCAATCTGGTTTACAAGCTGGTCATGGGTGCACTTCAGCCACGCTCAAGGTCCTAAACGATATCATAACCAGCATTGATAAAAGATAATACTGTGCATCCGTCTTCATCGACCTGGCCAAGGCTTTCAACTCTGTCAATTCTTATCGGCAGACTCAACAGCCTTGTTTTCTCAAATGACTGCCTTGCCGGGTTCACCAACTACTTCTCTGATAGAGTTAAGTGTGTCAAATTGGAGGGTCTGTTGTCCGGGCCTCTGGCAGTCTCTATTGGGTTGCCACAGGGTTCAATTCTCGGGCTGACTCTTTTCTCTGTATACATCAATGATGTCGGTCTTGCTGCTGGTGATTCTCTGATCCACCTCTACGCAGACAACACCATTCTGTATACTTCTGACCCTTCTTTGGACACTGTTAACAAACCTCCAGACGAGCCTCAATGCCATACAACACTCCTTCCGTGGCCTCCAACTGCTCTTAAATGCTAGTAAAACTAAACGCATGCTCTTCAACCGATCGCTGCCCGCACCTGCTCGGCCTTCTAGCATCACTACTCTGGACGGCTCTGACTTAGAATACGTGGACAACTACAAATACCTAGGTGTCTGGTTAGACTGTAAACTCTCCTTCCAGACTCACATTAAGCATCTCCAATCCTAAATTAAATCTAGAAATGGCTTCCTTTTTCGCAACAAAGCCTCCTCCACTCATGCTGCCAAACATAGTAGCCTACCAAACTTGCAAACTGCACTCTATTGTCCCTCTAATCACGCTGACATCAATGGAAATGTAATAGAAAATCTAATCAAACACTTAATGAGAGCCCACAAGTTCACGCAACATTTCTATAGGCTATGCAGAAAACAGAGTTTTGATGGCCTCTATTTAAAAGAGAAGGATCTCATCAGCTTTCTATAGGCTAGGCCTACTATACAGTGCATTCGGAAAGTATTCAGACCACTTGACTGTTTCCACGTTTTGTTACGTTCAAGTGTTATTCTGAAATGGATAACGTATTCTATTCCCCCTCAATCTACACACAATAACCCATAATGACAAAGCAAAAACAGGTTTTTAGAAATCTTTGCAAATTTATTACAAATAAAAAATTAAAATATAACATTTGCATAAGTATTCAGACCCTTTTCTTGGTACATTGTTCAATTATCTTTGGCAGCGATTACAGCATTGTTGGGTATGACGACACAAGCTGGCACACCTGTATTTGGGGATTTTCTCCCATTCTTCTATGTAGATCCTCTCAAGCTCTGTCAGGTTGGACGGGGAGCGTCGCTGCATAGCTATTTTCAGGTCTCTCCAGGGATGTTCGATCGGGTTGAAGTCCGGGCTCTGGCTGGGCCACTCAAGGACATTCAGAGACTTGTCCTGAAGTCACTCCTGCATTGTCTTGGCTGTGTGCTTAGGGTCATTGTCCTGTTGGAGCAGGTTTTCATCAAGGATCTCGCTGTACTTTGCTCCGTTCAGCTGTCCCTCGATCCTGACTAGTCTCCAAGTACCTGCCGCTGAAAAATTATCTTGTTTCTCATGGTCAAAGAGTCTTCTAGGTGCCTTTTGACAAACTCCAAGTGGGCTGTGTGCCTTTTACTGTGGAGTGGCTTCTGTCTAGCCACTCTTACATAAAGGCATGATTGGTGGACTGCTGCAGAGATGGTTGTCCTTCTGGAAGTTTCTCCCATCTCCACGAGGACCTCTAGAGCTCTGTCAGAGTGACAATCGGGTTCTTAGTCACCCGCCTGACCAAGGCCCTTCTCCCCCGATTGCTCAGTTTGGGCAGGAAGCCAGCTCTAGGAAGAGTCTTGGTGGTACTAAACTTCTTCCATTTAAGAACTATGAAGCCCACTATATTCTTGGGGACCTGCTGCAGACCTTGTTTGGTACTCTTCCCCAGATCTGTGCCGAGACACAATCCTGTCTTGGAGCTCTACGGACAATTCCTTCGACCTCATGGCTTGGATTTTGCTCTGACGTCAACTGTGGGACCTTATATAGACAGGTTTGTGCCTTTTCAAATCATGTCCAATCAATTTAATTTACCACGGGAGGACTCCAATCAAGTTGTATAAACATCAAGGATGATCAACAGAAACAGGATGCACCTGAGCTCAATTTCGAGTCTCATAGCAAAGTGTTTGAATACTTATCTAAATAAGGGATGTTTTTTTATTACTAAAACATTTGCAAACATTTCTAAAAAACTGTTTTCGCTTCGTCATTATCGGGTATTGTGTGTAGATTGTTGAGGATTATTATATTTTTAACCCATTTTACAATAAGTCTAATGTAACAAAATTTGGAAAAAGTCAAGGGGTCTGAATACTTTCCCGAAGGCACTGTATATGCTCAATGGCTGCTAAAATGGGAAGAGGTCTGTCCATGATAAGACGCTGCTCTGTTTTCATCTAAATCAATATACACGGAGGGCAAATGTACACGGAGGGCAAATGTCAGTGCTATGCATGTCAATCTCTCCTGGCTCAAAGTTGACTGTATCACGATTGGTCTTTGTGCGAGGTGTTAATGGGTTAAAGGTCACAAACTATCTGTTCAAACAGTGGGACACTCATCGGTACAACACAAGACATTTAACCAGAGGTCTCTTCACAGTCCCCAGGTCCAGAACAGAGTCTGGGAAACACACAGTTCGGACACTCATCGGTACAACACAAGACATTTAACCAGAGGTCTCTTCACAGTCCCCAGGTCCAGAACAGAGTCTGGGAAACACACAGTTCGGACACTCATCGGTACAACACAAGACATTTAACCAGAGGTCTCTTCACAGTCCCCAGGTCCAGAACAGAGTCTGGGAAACACACAGTTCGGACACTCATCGGTACAACACAAGACATTTAACCAGAGGTTTCTTCACAGTCCCCAGGTCCAGAACAGAGGCTGGGAAACACTCAGTATTAAATAGAGCCATGATTATGTGGAACTCTCTGTCACCCAAGGTAACTCAAGCTAGCAATAAAAATATATTTTTAAAAAACAACTGACTTTAAAGGAGACTTACATTTTTTAAAAATATATATTTTGTATTGTATTATCAAAGCAAAATCAAATCAAATGTTATTTGTGAAATGCTTACTTACAAGCCCTTAACTCTTATTTTGTTTTTAAACTGCATTGTTGGTTAAGAAAATATTTACTAAATAAACAAAAATTTAAATATAAATAAATAAAATAACAAAATGATGTAATGTATATTTTGTATTTTATTTGTTGACTTTTGTTTCCTGGCAGCGGATATTTGGGGATCCTAATAAAATACTAAATGAATCACTCCAGAGAAAGCCATTTATCGTGTCAACAACTACTTGGAGAAGCATTCACCATACCCAGTGGTAGTAAAGGGACATTATCAAAATAAACCCAAAGTCATTCATATGAGTAGGCCTATTGGATGTTTGAATAACGCACGCACGCACGCACACACACACACACACACACTTACTGGTGAAGCTTATGAATGACATCTACCTGCTGTGGAATTCTCCATGTAAGAGGATGAATGACATCTACCTGCTGTGGAATTCTCCATGTAAGAGGATGAATGACATCTACCTGCTGTGGAATTCTCCATGTAAGAGGATGAATGACATCTACCTGCTGTGGAATTCTCCATGTAAGAGGATGAATGATTGGACTTGAATTTCTTTGATTCGTACTTCAAGCGATCTAAAACAGAGAAAGCTGGATGTTATAACGCAATATGGGGACACATAGCAGAATCTAATCTATTATTAAGAAACCTTTATGAAAGTGGGACATGCTTCCCAAAGTTAAACTTTTGTAGGGCGAAGCATCATGAGATACACAAGGGACTTTGCAACTAGCATAGCATGAAAGAGAGAAGAGCATTTTCAACAGTAGCTGACTCGCTCCGTAGAAAGCATAAACTTGACTACTGCCTACTGTGTCCTGAACATGTATTCTGTGTGTTAAAGTTTATCATGCAGGTGACCATGTATGCATATCTGTGCATGACACACACCTCTCTCAAGGGCGACAAGGAACTCGCGGTTGCGCTGCAGCTCCCTCATGAACTCCTCGTTCTGGAGGAACAGAGCGATGCGTTCATCATCCAGGTACTGTTTCAGTTTACGCTCCTGCTCCGTGACTACCCCAGCCATGCCCCCGGGCCCTCCAGGTGCCCCTAGGGCTCCACCAGTCCCTGGCTTGGAGACACCTCCCTGGTTTGTCTGCTGGACGATGGAGGACAGAGAGGAGGAAGAAGAAGGCTGGGACAGACTGCTCTGTGAGCTCTAGAGGAGGAGAGATGGAGAAAGAGAGTTTTCATTTAGTTGCTATTGATTTCTGTAAGCAGGATGTCGCCCTGCTGTTAATAATAATGTCATACTGCTAATGCATTTTTTGTGTGTGGTTTTCTTCACATCCACTGTGTACCTGTACACTATCCAGTTGCTGTGGCAGGATCCGCAGGAAATCATCTGGCAGGTTGCCAAGCAACGGTGGATTCCAGTTCCTGTAGCTGCGGACCTGCCGGTGACCTGGCGGGAGCTGGGCCTCAAACCTAGGTCAGACAAGGTTCAAAAGGTTAAGGTCAGACTAGAGAGAGATTCATATGCCATGTCACACTAGAACTAAACTAAACGCACACATCATACATTGTGTACTGATGCTGTGAAAAGTACGCAATGCATGAAAACACAAATAATAATTCATGTCTGTTTGTCTTCACAATAAAATCCCCTTTGAGCAGCAGTCACCACATTTAACACACCACTTTGTACAGTCCAAAAAGTAAATTACTGTGAATCTCCCAGCTGGTGGTGTGAAGCAGAGCAAATGTGGACATGGTCTTGAATCATAAATCATGGACAATGGGGCTTGAAGCAAATTCAATTACATGGATTTTTGTTATTAACTGGTCCAGTGATACACAAGCACCACTCACACACACACACACACGCACACGCACACACACACACACACACACACGCACACACACACACACACACACACACACACACACACACACACACACACACACACACACACAGTTCCTAAAATGGCCACCAGGTGGAACCTTGACGAACTATAACAGCATGTGGTCGGCTGTGATATCCACAGGCCTGAGCATATAAATTCCAGGGCCCCATAGGACCACTTCCTCTGTTCCTTTGGGCTTTATAGAGTACAGGCTAGGGGATTGCATGCAAACCAAAAGGTCCTGTCGGGGTTTTTAAAACATGCATCCCTCCTTCCATAAAGTAATCCGTGTTCACGTTCCAGATGCACATATTCTATACATAATTAAAGAATTACCATAGACAGATGACTGATAGGTTCAACTCTTCTCTGGGCATTTTGTAGATCTGTTGAACTGTATAGTATAGTACAGAGGAGGCTGGTGGGAGCATATATAGGGAGCATATATAGGAGGAAGGGCTCATTGTAATGGCTGGAATGGAATAAATGGAATGGTACCAAACATGTCAAACATGGAAACAACGTGTTTGACTCCAATCTTTCCATTCCAGCCATTACAATGAGCCTGTTCACCTATAGCTCTTCCCACCAGCCTCCTGTGATAGTATGACAATTTACCTGGGTGGAGGAGTGGGCGGGGCCTCGGGGTACTTCCTGTCGTAGATGTGCATGTCATAAGTGGGCGGTGAGTAGATGGGGGGAGGTTCCTCGTCAGAACTGTCAGGTTCTAATGACCTCTCCAGAATCTAGCCCAGGGAATGGAGAAGACCAAGAGAAAGAGAGAGTATGTCCCAATAACGTTAATATACATTTACTCATTCAAATCAGTCATGTCAGTAAGATAAATAATTAAAGTTTTAGGAGAGAAGCTGGTTGGGGGGTTAGTGTCTGGTAAGGTAACTGGAGCACACAAAACAGCACTACTTTACTATTTATATTGTAGTGAGATGACATGGGTTGCAGTTCCTTCTTTATGTGTGGTACTGTGACACAATGTATTATTTATTATTGACTAAAACCTAGACTACAACAAGAACAGGAGGGGAGAGAGAGAGATAGAGAGAGAGACATTCCATCTGGCCCTGTGACCTTGCCAATGTTAACCCTTTTAAAGGTCTAAATTGGCCCAGCGTCATCTGTCCATACCCTTCCCTAACTATGGGACTCCCGATCGTGGCTGGCAGTCCCATGCGTCTGCAGTGACGCCTCTAGCACTGCGATGCAGTGCCTCAGACCACTGCGCCACTCGGGAGGCCCGTGTGAGTAAGATCTTTAAACAGGTTAACATTCGCAAGATTGCGGGGCCAGACAGAATACCAGGAAGCGTACTCAGAGCATGCACTGACCAGCTGGCAAGGGTCTTCACTACGGCATCTCAAGATGGACAAACAGTACTATTGCCGCTTTATTCTAGTTTAAGCAAAGATATTTTAAGGACTTACGTGAGCACCCTTGTTCGGTTCGCCTAGCAAAACATATGGAAGCCTTGACCCTGCACTGACTGACCTCTGGTGGGATGCTATCATCGGAGTCAGAGCTGTCATCCGATCCCTCTCCGTCGATGCTCATCTGGAGGAGCTGGTCGATGGTGGCGTCCACCGCCCCGTTGTTGGAGCGCAGGACGCACTCGATGACCTCGTAATCCATGGTGGGGAACATGATCTTGAAGTCCTCCATGGCCTGGTTGAACTCCAGGCGCCGCACCTGTCGGTTAGGCCGGCTGTTGTTGAGCTCTCCTGGGGAAGAACCACCACCTCCTACTCCTCCTCCCCCACCGGAGCCTCCATTACTGTTGCTTCGCCTGAACAGGCTGGTCATCCTGCTGCCTTGACTGGTGCTATCACCTTGGGGTCAGGAGGGCACCTTGACACTCACTCCTCTACCTTTCTTTCTCTCCCTCTATCAATCTGATCCCGTCTGATTGTGTTTCTCCTGACTCACAGTCTCATCATACCACCACATGGATGGCAGTCCTCTGAATGGAGAAGGAAAGTCCAATGCTCTTTCTTTTTCTCAGCTTGTTATTCAGCTGCATCCAACACAGCTGGCTGTAGCGAAGAGGGTTCTTAGTTTGTGTCCACTCCTCCGTCCCGTCACAAGTTTCTGGTACGGGGACCGGAATCTCTGGTCCAAAACAGTCAATGCCTGAGAGGGAGATAAGGAGGGCTAACATACAGTGGGGCAAAAAAGTATTTAGTCAGCCACCAATTGTGCAAGTTCTCCCACTTAAAAAGATGA
Source organism: Oncorhynchus tshawytscha (assembly GCF_018296145.1). NCBI lineage: Eukaryota > Metazoa > Chordata > Actinopteri > Salmoniformes > Salmonidae > Oncorhynchus > Oncorhynchus tshawytscha. The sequence goes on from NC_056442.1 coordinate 41,163,739, forward strand.
GAGGCCTGTAATTATCATCATAGGTACACTTCAACTATGACAGACAAAATGAGAAGAAAAAAAATCCAGAAAATCACATTGTAGGATTTTTTATGAATTTATTTGCAAATTATGGTGGAAAATAAGTATTTGGTCACCTACAAACAAGCAAGATGTCTGGCTCTTACAGACCTGTAACTTCTTCTTTAAGAGGCTCCTCTGTCCTCCACTCGTTACCTGTATTAATGGCACCTGTTTGAACTTGTTATCAGTATAAAAGACACCTGTCCACAACCTCAAACAGTCACACTCCAAACTCCACTATGGCCAAGACCAAAGAGCTGTCAAAGGACACCAGAAACAAAATTGTAGACCTGCACCAGGCTGGGAAGACTGAATCTGCAATAGGTAAGCAGCTTGGTTTGAAGAAATCAACTGTGGGAGCAATTATTAGGAAATGGAAGACATACAAGACCACTGATAATCTCCTTCGATCTGGGGCTCCACGCAAGATCTCACCCCGTGGGGTCAAAATGATCACAAGAACGGTGAGCAAAAATCCCACAACCACACGGGGGACCTAGTGAATGACCTGCAGAGAGCTGGGACCAAAGTAACAAAGCCTACCATCAATAACACACTATGCCGCCAGGGACTCAAATCCTGCAGTGCCAGACGTGTCCCCCTGCTTAAGCCAGTACATGTCCAGGGCCGTCTGAAGTTTGCTAGAGAGCATTTGGATGGTTTGGGAGAACGTCATATGGTCAGATGAAACCAAAATAGAACTTTTTGGTAAAAACTCAACTCGTCGTGTTTGGAGGACAAAGAATGCTGAGTTGCATCCAAAGAACACCATACCTACTGTGAAGCATGGGGGTGGAGACATCATGCTTTGGGGCTGTTTTTCTGCAAAGGGACCAGGACGACTGATCCGTATAAAGGAAAGAATGAATGGGGCCATGTATCGTGAGATTTTGAGTGAAAGCCTCCTTCCATCAGCAAGGGCATTGAAGATGAAACGTGGCTGGGTCTTTCAGCATGACAATGATCCCAAACACACCGCCGGGCAACGAAGGACATACTTCGTAAGAAGCATTTCAAGGTCCTGGAGTGGCCTAGCCAGTCTCCAGATCTCAACCCCATAGAAAATCTTTGGAGAGAGTTGAAAGTCTGTGTTGCCCAGCAACAGCCCCAAAACATCACTGCTCTAGAGGAGATCTGCATAGAGGAATGGGCCAAAATACCAGCAACAGTGTGTGAAAACCTTGTGAAGACTTACAGAAAACGTTTGACCTCTTTCATTGCCAACAAAGGGTATATAACAAAGTATTAAGATAAACTTTTGTTAATGACCAAATACTTATTTTCCACCATAATTTGCAAATAAATTCATTAAAAAATCCTACACTGTGATTTTCTGGATTTTTTTTCTCTCATTTTGTCTGTCATAGTTGAAGTGTACCTATGATGAAAATTACAGGCCTCATCTTTTTAAGTGAGAGAACTTGCACAATTGGTGGCTGACTAAATACTTTTTTGCCCCACTGTATTTGTAATACGCACAGTTGATTTTTCCTTTAACAAACACCTAGGCTCTACTGAGAATAAATCACCTAGGCTCTACACAGAAGCAAACACCTAGGCTCTACTGAGAATAAATCACCTAGGCTCTACTGAGAATAAATCATCTAGGCTCTACTGAGAATAAATCACCTAGGCTCTACTGAGAATAAATCACCTAGGCTCTACTGAGAATAAATCACCTAGGCTCTACACAGAAGCAAACACCTAGGCTCTACTGAGAATAAATCACCTAGGCTCTACTGAGAATAAATCATCTAGGCTCTACTGAGAATAAATCACCTAGGCTCTACTGAGAATAAATCACCTAGGCTCTACTGAGAATAAATCACCTAGGCTCTACTCAGAATAAATCACCTAGGCTCTACTCAGAATAAATCACCTAGGCTCTACTGAGAATAAATCACCTAGGCTCTACACAGAAGCAAACACCTAGGCTCTACTGAGAATAAATCACCTAGGCTCTACTGAGAATAAATCATCTAGGCTCTACTGAGAATAAATCACCTAGGCTCTACTGAGAATAAATCACCTAGGCTCTACTGAGAATAAATCACCTAGGCTCTACTCAGAATAAATCACCTAGGCTCTACTCAGAATAAATCACCTAGGCTCTACTGAGAATAAATCACCTAGGCTCCACTCACAATAAATCACCTAGGCTCTACTCAGAATAAATCACCTAGGCTCTACTCAGAATAAATCACCTAGGCTCTACTGAGAATAAATCACCTAGGCTCCACTCACAAGAAAGCACCTAGGCTTATTTCAAATACTAGCTAAAAGGCTGCAGCCACAGAGCCATTGAAACACAATTGGGAAAACTGACATGGTTCGACAAGATTTTACATGGCCTTGTGCGAGATGGTGTCTCAGGGCGAAAGATGGACAGTGTCCCCACTCCGACTTTCCAGGCTAGGCCCCTGTGTTACCATGGCAACCCAAATAACACCTGTAGACTAAACAGTTGGCATTTGAATGTAAAGGTGAAACTTTGCATGCCAGCACTGTAGGGGAATTCCATATTTTGAATCACATTATAGGCCTATATTCCAACTCACCAACAAAGCTACAAGGCCAAGATGAACAGTTGCAGAGTGCATCTCTTTCCATTTTCTTGTAAAACAAAGCCTGTTTCTTTCTCTCAGAGCCAAGTAAGTGTCATAGAGGGACAAACGTCCTGCCAACTAGGCCTGAAGGAGGAACCCAAATATTGCCCTACACACATCCAGTCCAGAGAAAGTAGGATGGATGGCCAAGCTGCTGCTAACAGATGCTATTAATCCATGTGCCAAGCAGTGGGGGAGAACGATCACCACACACATACACACACACACACACACACACACACACACACAAATCTATCTAGTAAACATTAGAATACGAAACATAAGATCCTTTACCTTCAGGTTACCTCTCCACAGCTGAAACAGAAAGCAGAGTTCACAGAATCCTTGACTAGGACGATAGCCAGGAGTCGTCTCTGAGTGCCTGGATTTTCCTCATCCTGGTTTCCATTACAAGAAAGAGGCCATGGAGGGAGAAAAAAAAAAACAGAATTCCAAAAATGTAAGAGTCCTCAGAGGAACTGGAAGGTCCTTTCGATGCCCTAGCTAATAGTTATCACTACTCCCCCCCTCTGCTCTGTCACTGTAGTGCTGGGAAGAGAAATCCCTGGGGGGAACAATGCATCCAGTGCCAGCCCAACCCACATGGCAGTGCCAGGCCCGATCCAGCAGCAGCAGTAGCACAGCCAGAGTCTGCAACTTCGCCCCCCTCAATGCACTGCCTCCCCTCTCACCCCCACTATGCACTGCCCCCACCCCTCTCCCCTCCCACAGCTGCCACCCCCCTACTTCTGCACCACCCCCACCTCTCTGCACCCCTCACCCCCCCACTTCGCCCTCCTCTCCGCACCACCCCCACCCCTCCCACTTCGCCCTCCTCTTTGCACAGCTGCCACCCCCCACTTCGCCCTGCTCTCCGCACCACCCCACCCCTCTCCCCTGCACTTCACCCTCCTCTCTCCCCCGCACTTCACCCTCCTCTCTGCACCACCCCCACTTCGCCCTCCTCTCTGCACCACCCCCACTTCGCCCTGCTCTCTGCACCACCCCCACTTCGCCCTGCTCTCTGCACCCCCCACTTCGCCCTGCTCTCTGCACCCCCTCACTTCACCCTGCACCGCCCCCACCCCCTCCACGTAGCCCTGCTCTCTGCACCGCCCCCACCTCCCCACTTAGCCCTGCTCTCCGCACCGCCCCACCCCTCTCCCCCGCACTTCACCCTCCTCTCTGCCATGCCCCCACCCTCCGCCACACCCCCACCCCTCCTCTCTGCCACACCCCCACTTCGCCCTGCACCCCCCTCACTTCACCCTGCACCGCCCCCACCCCTCCACGTAGCCCTGCTCTCTGCACCGCCCCCACCTCCTCACTTAGCCCTGCTCTCCACACCGCCCCACCCCTCTCCCCCGCACTTCACCCTCCTCTCTGCCATGCCAACAACCCCTCCTCTCTGCCACGCCCCCACTCCTCTCTGCCCGCCCCCTGCACCCCCTGCACCCCCTCACTTCACCCTGCACCGCCCCCACCCCTCCACGTAGCCCTGCTCTCTGCACCGCCCCCACCTCCCCACTTAGCCCTGCTCTCCGCACCGCCCCACCCCTCTCCCCCGCACTTCACCCTCCTCTCTGCCACGCCCCCACCCCTCTCCCCCCCCCCCACCCCCTCTCCCCCGCACTTCACCCTCCTCTCTGCCACGCCCCCACCCCTCTCCCCCGCCCCCACCCCTCTCACCCCCACTTCGCTCTCCTCTGCCACGGCCCCCCACTTCACCCTGCTCTCTGCACCGCCTCCACCCCCTACTTAGCCCTGCTCTGCACCCCCCCCACTTCGCCCTGCTCTCTGCACCGCCCCCACCCCCCACTTAGCCCTGCTCTCCGCACCGCCCCACCCCTCTCCCCCGCACCTCACCCTCCTCTCTGCCACGCCCCCACCCCTCCTCTCTGCCTCGTCCCCACCCCTCCTCTCTGCCACACCCCCACCCCTCCTCTCTGCCACGCCCCCACCCCTCTCCCCCTCCTCTCTGCCACGCCCCGCCCCTCCTCTCTGCCACGCCCCCACCCCTCTCGCCCCACTCCTCCTCTGCCACGCCCCCACCCCTCTCCCCCACACTTCGCCCTCCTCTCTGCCACGCCCCCCCCTCTCCCCCCACGCACCCCTCCCCCCCCCCACCCCCGCACTTCTCCCTCCTCTGCCACGCCCCCACCCCTCTCCCCCACACTTCCCCTCCTCTCTGCCACGCCCCCACCCCTCTCCCCCCACGCCCCACCCCTCCCTCCTCTGCCACGCCCCCACCCCTCACTTGGCACTCCTCTCCCGCCTCTCTGCCACGCCCCCCCACCCCTCTCCCCTGCACTTCACCCTCCTCTCTGCCACGCCCCCACCCCTCCTCTCTCTCTGCCACGCCCCCACCCCTCACTTGGCTCTCCTCTGCCACGCCCCCACCCCTCACTTGGCTCTCCTCTGCCACGCCCCCACCCCTCACTTGGCTCTCCTCTGCCACGCCCCCACCCCTCACTTGGCTCTCCTCTGCCACGCCCCCACCCCTCACTTGGCTCTCCTCTGCCACGCCCCCACCCCTCACTTGGCTCTCCTCTGCCACGCCCCCCCCTCACCCCCTCACTTGGCTCTCCTCTGCCACGCCCCCACCCCTCACTTGGCTCTCCTCTGCCACGCCCCCACCCCTCACTTGGCTCTCCTCTGCCACGCCCCCCACCCCTCACTTGGCTCTCCTCTGCCACGCCCCCACCCCCACTTTGCTCTCCTCTGCCACGCCCCCACCCCTCACTTGCTCTCCTCTGCCACGCCCCCACCCCTCACTTGGCTCTCCTCTGCCACGCCCCCACCCCTCACTTGGCTCTCCTCTGCCACGCCCCCACCCCTCACTTGGCTCTCCTCTGCCACGCCCCCACCCCTCACTTGGCTCTCCTCTGCCACGCCCCCACCCCTCACTTGGCTCTCCTCTGCCACGCCCCCACCCCTCACTTTGCTCTCCTGCCACGCCCCACCCTCACTTGGCTCTCGCCCCCCCACCCCTCACTTGGCTCTCCTCTGCCACGCCCCCACCCCCTCACTTGGCTCTCCTCTGCCACGCCCCCACCCCTCACTTGGCTCTCCTCTGCCACGCCCCCCCCCCTCACTTGGCTCTCCTCTGCCACGCCCCCACCCCTCACTTGGCTCTCCTCTGCCACGCCCCCACCCCTCACTTGGCTCTCCTCTGCCACTCCCCCACCCCTCACTTGGCTCTCCTCTGCCACGCCCCCACCCCTCACTTGGCTCTCCTCTGCCACGCCCCCACCCCTCACTTGGCTCTCCTCTGCCACGCCCCACCCCTCACTGGCTCTCCTCTGCCACGCCCCCACCCCTCACTTGGCTCTCCTCTGCCACGCCCCCACCCCTCACTTGGCTCTCCTCTGCCACGCCCCCACCCCTCACTTGGCTCTCCTCTGCCACGCCCCCACCCCTCACTTGGCTCTCCTCTGCCACGCCCCCACCCCTCACTTGGCTCTGCTCTGCCACGCCCCCACCCCTCACTTTGCTCTCCTCTGCCACGCCCCCACCCCTCACTTTGCTCTCCTCTGCCACGCCCCCACCCCTCACTTTGCTCTCCTCTGCCACGCCCCCACCCCTCACTTTGCTCTCCTCTGCCCTCCTCTGCCACGCCCCCACCCCCCTCACTTTGCTCTCCTCTGCCACGCCCCCACCCCTCACTTTGCTCTCCTCTGCCACGCCCCCACCCCTCACTTTGCTCTCCTCTGCCACGCCCCCACCCCACTCCGTGTAACAGGACCCATGAACACCAACACGTAAAGGAAGGGAACAAAACAGAAACATTATTCGATTAACAGAATCAGACCCGGAAAGGAAAAAGTGATCTATACTGTTCCGGAACAAAACTGTTAAAAGCAAGGGAACCGGCTAGTAACTTTATTTTACTTTCTAGGCATTTTTTTTCCAGTCCCACAAAAATCTCAACAATGCACCCATGCAAAGCCATCATTTGCCACTCACAAACTTATTCCAGTGTCTGCCTGCCAGCTGGAAATCTTTGCCAGTGTGCGCGCGTGTAAGTTACATGCCCCTCCCCCTCCGAAGCGTTGGTTACCGTAGATTTCTGACGATGTCACAAGCGTGATTCAGAAATTAGGGAGAGAGGTGTTTAATTAGAGAAGAATGGATCAACTTTTTAAAATGCTAGTTAAGGATACTATAGTAATCATGTTTCACATTGGATTTATGAACTACAAAAAGTTGAGACCGTTTGTAATTATATTGCTGCTCCGCACACACAATCTTGTAAGCTTGCTAGCTAGCTAACGTTTTCTCTGGTCCAATGTTACTCTTGGAAGTTCAAAGACATTCAAAGGTCCTCCATAGAAGCCACTCATCCATAAGTATAATTATGTGGGCCTAATTCAGATAATACAATTGAAGTCAGAAGATTACATACACTTAGGTTGGAGTCATTAAAACTCGTTTTTCAACCACTCCACAAATTTCTTGTTAACAAACTATAGTTTTGGCAAGTCGGTTAGGACATCTACTTTGTGCATGACACAAGTCATTTTTCCAACAATTGTTTACAGACAGATTAATTCACTATCACAATTCCAGTGGGTCAGAAGTTTACATACACTAAGTTAACTGTGTCCTTAAAACAGCTTGGAAAATACCAGAAAAATATGTCATGGCTTTAGAAGCTTCTGATAGGCTAATTGACATCATTTGAGTCAATTGGAGGTATACCTGTAGATGTATTTCAAAGCCTACCTTCAAACTCAGTGCCTCTTTGATTGACATCATGGGAAAATTGAAAGAAATCAGCCAAGACCTCAGGGGGGGGGGAAAAGTCTGGTTCAGCCTTTGGAGCAATTTCCAAACGTCTGAAGGTACCACGTCCATCTGTACAAACAATAGTACGCAAGTATAAACACCATGGGACCACGCAGCCGTCATAACACTCAGGAAGGAGACGCATTCTGTCTGCTAGAGATGAACGTACTTTGGTGCGAGAAATCAATCCCAGAACAACAGCAAAGGACCTTGTGAAGATGCTGGAGGAAACAGGTACAAACGTATCTATATTCACGGTAAAACGAGTCCTATATCGACATAACCCAAAAGGCCGCTCAGCAGGGAGTGGCCTTCCAAACCCGCCATAAAAGGCAGGACAATTATGTGGATATATTTTTTGTTGTTGAATTTGACCCCTTTTTCTCCCCAATTTCGTGGTATCCAATTGTTTTAGTAGCTACTATCTTGTCTCATCGCTACAACTCCCGTACGGGCTCGGGAGAGACGAAGGTTGAAAGTCATGCATCCTCCGATACACAACCCAACCAAGCCACACTGCTTCTTAACACAGCGCGCATCCAACCCGGAAGCCAGCCGCACCAATGTGTCGGAGGAAACACTGTGCACCTGGCAACCTTGGTTAGCGCGCACTGCGCCCGGCCCGCCACAGGAGTCGCTGGTGCGCGATGAGACAAGGATATCCCTACCGGCCAAGCCCTCCCTAACCCGGCCGATGCTAGGCCAATTGTGCGTCGCCCCACGGACCTCCCGGTCGTGGCCAGTTACGAAAGAGCCTGGGCGCAAACCCAGAGTCTCTGATGGTACAGCTGGCGCTGCAGTACAGCGCCCTTAACCACTGTGCCACCCGGGAGGCCCCGAGCATGGCACTTAATCCTAATTGCTCCTGTAAGTCGCTCTGGGGAAAAGTGTCAACTAAAATGCAAAGTGGAGAAACAAGCAGTTGGGAGGTTGTTAACCACTGCGCCACCCGGGAGGCCCCCTGAATTACTTTCTTATACAGATTAAATAATTTACCCACTCCACAGCAAGCTGCGCAAAAAAAATGTGGAGGTTTAAAAAGAATCAGAAAACAAACCTGTACTTTTTTGCGATTCCAAACAGTCTAGAACTTTATTTTTGTGTTCGGAACAGTGAAATGGAACAAATAAAATAAATGGTTCTGTTCAGAACGAAACGATTGGAAAATATTTTTGGTTCCAACCTCCGATAGGCGTATATCAAATTGGGAGTCAAATGAAAACTAAGAGTCTATACATGTTTGAGAAATTAAGGCATATACAGTGCATTCTTTAAGTATTCAGACCCCTTGACTTTTTCATATTTTGTTACATTACAGCATTATTCTAAAATGTATTCAAATTGTTTTTTCCTCATCAATCTAAACACAATACCCCATAATGACAAAGCAAAAACAGGTTAACAATTTCAGCAAATTTATAGAAAATATAAAGTATAAAATATTCAGACCTTTAAATCAGAGTACTTTGTTGAAGCACCTTTGTCCGGGCTCTGGCTGGGCCACTCAAGGACATTGAGACTTGTCCCGAAGCCACTCCTGCATTGTCTTGGCTGTGTGCTTCGGGTCATTGTCCTGTTGGAAGGTGAACCTTCAGCCCAGTCTGAGGTTCTGAGTGCTCTGGAGCAGATTTTCATCAAGGATCTCTCTGTACTTTGCTCCGTTCATATTTATCTCGATCCTGACTAGTCTCCCAGTCCCTGCAGCTGAAAGAAATCCCCACACAATGATGCTGCCACCACCATGCTTCACCGTAGGGATGGTGCCAGGTTTCCTCAAGGCGTGACTCTTTGCATTCAGGCCAAAGAGTTCAATCATGGTTTCATCAGACCAGAGAATCTGGTTTCTCATGGTCTGAGTGTCCTTTAGGTACCTTTTGGCAAACTCCAAGCGGGCTCTCATGTGCCTTTTACTGAAGAGTGGCTTTCGTTTGGCCACTCTACCATAAAGGCCTGATTGGTGGCGTGCTGCAGAGATGGTTGTCTTTCTGGAAGGTTCTCCCATCTCTAGAGGAACTCTGGAGGTCTGTCGACGTCACCATCGGATTCGTCACCTCCCTCACCAAGGCCTTTCTTCCCCGATTGCTCAGGTTGGCCGGGCGGCCAGCTCTAGGAAGAGTCCAAATTTCTTCCATTTAAGAAGGATGGAGACCACTGTGTTCTTGGAGACCTTCAATGCTGCAGACCAAGTTTCAGTCTCATAGCAAAAGGTGTGAATACTCATGTAAATAAAATATTTGTTTTTAATAAATTAACAAACATTTCTAAAAAACTTTTTTTGTTTTGTCATAATGGGTTATTGTGTGTAGATTGATCAGGAAAATGTTTCATTTATCAATTTTAGAATAAGGCTGTAATGTAATAAAAAGTGGAAAAAGTCAAGGGTTCTGAATACTTTCCGAATGTACTGTGTACTTTTTCAAAAAAATTCTACACTAAAAATTAAGAAGAAGCAAAGGCTTTGATTTCTGGTCTGGAAAGGGGTCTTTAGAAAACATCTATAAGAAAAAGTCAAATATGTACCAGAATACATTAAAAAACACAACGTTGAAGTAAAGACCCCTGCCAACTAATATCAACACATATTTCCTTTTGGAGAAATGTTTACCTTCTGTAAGTTTAAGAAATATTGCCCTGTAATTCTGTTAACAAAAACCAACGTCTTTAAGATAAGTTAGAACCTTATCTCCCTCATGAGGAGGGAGGATAATAAAAGTTCACAGAAGTAAGAAGTAAAGGTAGACCTGTCAATTAGTGTTTTTACTGATATCAATTTTGTTTGTGAATTATTAAGTGATTAAAACTAGAAATTCCCTTGCCAAATCGCTAACATAATTTCCCCAAAATTGGTAATGGAATTTCTGCAATTTAATTGGCTACAATGGGATATCATAGTAGTTACATACTACAAAAAAATGGTTGGCATGCATTTTAAGTGAAAAATCTGAGCATTTGCACAATTGCATTTCCGTGGAATTGCCTGGTAGGCAAGTGTGTGTGTGTGTGTGTGAAAAGTGTGACCAGGGCGCAGTGGCAGCCATGGGAAATCACTTTCATGCTCCAGCTCTGAGACCAGGAGAGCGAGACAGACTCTACGGGTGCATCTCAACAGTCTTAAGTAGGCTGCTCATCCTATTGATTACACATCTGCTCAGGTTAAGGAAAGGAGATGAGGACAATATTGAAATGCACCCCATCCTGGGCCTCGGAGGATATTGGCAGTGACCGTCTGAGCAGTGAGCCGGGGCCCAATGTTCATGAACATCCTCTCTATACAGGCCAGGAGATAACCTAACTCTGCAAGGCCTTCATGTTGATTTGTGGAGCAATAAACTCTACATACACTGCAGTGGGCTTCTTTGAACTTCATTTCATCTGGCCTGTAAAACACCCTCCCACAGTACCTCGCTCAGGGCATACAGCCAGTATACACATACTACACTACAGTCTCTCTCTATGGACCTTCACAGCATCAACCTTGAGTCACTGAACTGAGTCCAACTGAGTCCAACTCTCGCAAGTGTGTGGGACTGGTAGGTGTGAAAATGTATGAGCCAGAAACAAGCAACTGAGGAGTGGCGAGAAAGGAAGAAGGGGGAACTTTCACATCTAGGACTGACCTGGGAAATCTCTTCATACCTTCTCACTTACTGACATTATTTGCCTAATTAATTGGAATCCAAATTAATTGGAAAGTGTGACTTTGACCTACATCATCCATCAACTCTTTTGGCCAAAAGATGTCGATGGGAGATGTCAGTGATAATGCCAGTTAAACAGAGAGAATTTAAGTGGGTTTATGCCCATAGTTGTTTCGACCATGTTGCCCTCTGTGCAGCATGTGTGCTCTGGTCTTGTCTGTTGAGGTCACATTCGACCATACAGAGTTGACTTCCTGCTTTGCGCTGCTGAAAGGACGAGTCACCGTCCCCCCAGCAGCTTGGAAACACTTGGTAAGGACATCACTGGCCAGCAAGGAAACAGGATGTCAGTCAATATGATAAAGTGCTTATGATAGAACACACTCTCATGCCTTCACATCATCATGCCAGCAACATTATAGTTCTTCCTTATGACTACTAACCACTAGGATATAATCAGGGATGAAAAGAGGCTCAATCCTCCCACTGATAATATTATAAGTTCTGCAGCTGATCCATCTCTGGGCTATAAAAATACATGTAGAAAAACTGTTTCTGTCAGCATTACGGGACCAAAAACTTGTAAACACTTCCCTATCGAAAAACCTTATCATAGCTTCCTTCTTTTGGGCTCAACGTCCCTATTTTTGTACCAGCAGCCCAAGATTATGCAAACCTGCATATTTTTTGGGTAGAAAGTTAATTATGTATATAAAGGCCTGAAGCGTGTGCGTCTCAGCACAGAACCCAGCCCAGCCATGGACTCCTCTCTCCCTCACACACAGACCTCTTCACATCAACGAGACCATATTCATCTGCACCTAAGAACCTTATATATTTAGCATGGGATCCATTGCTCTTTGTCCTCCTGGGTCTGTATGTGCAGCTGTGATTGTCTCCCAACACACAGTGAACAAAAGGAAGCAGCAGCACTGCCCTGGTCAAGAGAGCTGGGCTTACCTTCAATCTATCATATTCACTGTGCTAGAGCAGGTAAGAAGAAAAAAGACATGACCCTACGATAGAGTACCAGGAAGTCACCATCTGATGGATTACACTCTAAAGTAACTGTGGAGTAACAGACTCTGAAGGACTCATCTAAAGTAACTATGTGGCGTAACAGACTGAAGGACATAATGCAGCCAGTCATGCACTTTGATGCTGAGACAAACTGAACAAGTTCCACGGACATGTGTCGAACAGAAATGGAACAAGGACTCCTCATGGACTGCACCAGATTTGCCAGTTCTTGCAGTGAGATGTTACCCCACTCTTCCAGCAAGGCACCTGCAAGTTCCTGGACATTTCTGGGGGGGGAATGGCCCTAGCCCTCACCCTCCGATACAACAGGTCCCAGACATGCTCAATGGGATTGAGATCCGGGCTCTTCACTGGCCATGGCAGAACACTGCCATTCCTGTCTTACAGGAAATCACGCACAGAACAAGCAGTATGGCTGGTGGCATTGTCATGCTGGAGGGTCATGTCAGGATGAGCCTGCAGGAAGGGTACCACATGAGGGAGGAGTATGTCTTCCCTGTAACACACAGTGTTGAGTTTGCCTGCAATGACAACAAGCTCAGTCCGATGATACTGTGACACACCGGCCCAAACCATGACGGACTCTCCACCTCCAAATAAATCCCGCTCCAGAGTACAGGCCTATGTGTAACGCTCATTCCTTCGACGATAAACGTGAATCCGACCATCACCCCTGGGGAAACAAAACCGCGACTCGTCAGTGAAGCGCACTTTTTGCCAGTCCTGTCTGGTCCAGCGACGGTGAGTTTGTGCCCATAAGCGACATTGTTACAGGTGATGTCTGGTGAGGACTTGCCTTACAACAGGCCTACAAGCCATCAGTCCAGCCTCTCTCAGCCTATTGCGGACAGTCTGAGCACTGATGGAGGGATTGTGCGTTCCGGGTGTAACTCGGGCAGTTGTTGTTGCCATCCTGTACCTGTCCTGCAGGTGTGATGTTCAGATGTACCGATCCTGTGCAGGTATTGTTACATGTGGTCTGCCACTGTGAGGATGATCAGCTGTCTGTCCGGTCTCCACCTACCGTCTGTAAGCTGTTACTGTCTTAGCGACCGTTCCACAGGTGCATGTTAATTCATGTTCAGGTTGCAAAATTGAGGTTGCAAGATCAAATCCCCGAGCTGACAAGGAAAAAATCTGTCATTCTGCCTGAACAAGGCAGTTAACCCACTGTTCCTAGGCAGTCATTGAAAATAAGAATTTGTTCTTTATTGACTTGCCTAGCTAAATAAAGGTAAAATAAATAAAATAAAAATGGTTTATGGTTCTTTGAACAAGCATGGGAAACCGTGTTTAAACCCTTTACAATGAAGATCTGTGAAGTTTGGATTTCTACGAATTATCTTTGAAAGACAGGGTCCTGAAAAAGGGAAGTTTCTTCTTTTGCTGAGTTTAGATTAAAAAAATGACAAAATGCATCCCCTCTCCAAGTAGCCCATCTATGTAGTGGAGAACAGATCTCATTCCAAGGGTTACAGTGTTTTCAGATGGTAGGCGCCATCTCAACACAATTACGAGTCCCAGGCTCGTCTGTCCCCATGACAACCAGGCCCCAGCGTTCCATCTGGGGCCATCATACTGTAGGTGGGACATTCTAATCTCCTGTGTTGACGACCACTGCTGCTAGACTATTTAGGGCCAGAGAGCTCCACTTATACTGCTTCTCCAATTTACGGGTGAAAATCTAAATTTCAGCTATGATAAATACACACTCTATAAGTGGCACAAGTGGCAGTTGAACAAGAATGAAATTAGATTATTTTTGGATTAGGCCTCATAGTAAATCTCTGATCATCTCTGTAGACAAACTGTACTGTAGTCCCTTACTAAATCCCCGACAGAAATGGTAAGACTGTCCATGTCAATACTCTGTAGGCCTACAGATTCACAGACATGTGAGTGAAAGGCCATTGAGTCTTGGCTAAGCTAACAATAGTCTCTTCTAGAGGTTGACCGTTTAATCGGAATGGCCGATTAATTAGGGTCGATTTCAAGTTTTCATAACAATCGGAAAGCGGTCTTTTTGTACACCAATTTGGCAGATAAATTTTTTTTTTACACCTTTATTTAATCTTTAACTAGGCAAGTCAGTTAAGAACGCATTCTTATTTTCAATGACGGCCTAGGAACGGTGGGTTAACTACCTCGTTCAGGGGCAGAATGACAGATTTTTACCTTGTCAGCTCGGGGGATTCAATCTTGCAACCTTACAGTTAACTAGTCCAATGCTCTAACCACCTGATTACATTACACTCCACGAGGAGCCTGTTATGCGAATGCAATAAGCCAAGGTAAGTTGCTAGCTAGCATTAAACTTATCTTATAAAAAATAATCAATCATAATCACTAGTTAACTACACATGGTTGATGATATTACTAGTTTATCTAGCGTGTCCTGCGTTGCATATAATCGACGTGGTGCGTATCGTTGCTCCAATGTGTACCTAACCATAAACATCAATGCCTTTCTTAAAATCAATACACAGAAGTATATATTTTTAAACCTGCATATTTAGCTAAAAGAAATCCAGGTTAGCAGGCAATATTAACCAGGTGAAATTGTGTCACTTTGTTTTTGCATTATTTAAACCAAATTGAACATGTTTCAATATTTGAGGCTAAATTGAGTTTATTGGTATTTTATTGTATTATATTAAGTTAAAATAAGTGTTCATTCAATATTGTTGTAATATTGTTGTAATTGTCATTATTGCAGGTAAATATATATGTGTAAAAAAAAAAAAAGTTTTTATTTTTAAAATCGGCAGATTAATCGGCATCGACTTTTTTTGGTCCTCCAATAATCGGTATTGAAAAATCTTTTAAAATCGGTAGACCTCTAGTCTCTTCCCTCCATCCGTGCTCTGCCATTCATTCCCCCAACAAGACTAGCTAGTTCACATTCCTGACCTGTGTCGTTCACATGTTTTCAACAGCCATTTGGAAAGAGTGACGCCCACTTTTCTTCAGAGGGGCAGGCAGACCTAGGCAGAGATTGCAGTCCCCCTCCACCACTCTCAAGGCCAACAATAACAACAAACTCACTCTAATGACCTCTCAGGATGCAACGGCTGTTATAACAGCCATCTGCATGAAAGAGCCAGAGATCCGGGACATCTCGTCTACATCTAGAGGAGAGGGGGTAGATTTGAACAGTCATAGGCCCAAAGTACAAAAATTAACCTCCAATGTAAAAGCAACAAAAAAATTGCTTTATATAATAAAACAAGAAAGACATGCGTACCACTACTACATGTACAAAATGCAGCCATAGCTGCAGTAGGCCAACACATAATTTACACCTACCAACACGCACAGGTCAGCACGACAAGATGAGCACCATTAGCTTATCAAAGATTCTTACAGGCTTCATAGCTTAAACTTCAATAATTACAACTACAGGCTACATTTCTGTCGAATTTGTAAAAATTGTGACACTACGCAATGAGTGTAACCAAGCTGCCACTTCTCAATGTGCGCAATATTTTCAGAAAAGCAAATTAAATCAAACTAAATGCAAATTCTATAGTCGTAGCTGATGTGAAATGTCCTACATGGCAGTAGCTCATTTGAGTCTGCTGCAAAGAGTAAATGTCCATTCCGAGAGCAACACACACAAAAAATAGCAAGAGAGCAGGGAGGGGACGAAAATGTAGGCTGTGTCGTTTTCATAGTATTGACATAGGCTACTGTAAAAGTTATATCACATAATGACTGTGTAATACACATTAATGATAGAGTGAACGTTTGCTACACACGGTATTGGTCCTACATACAAAAATGGAGGCCTATCTGAAACACAGCCATGTACACAACAACTGTCATTTTGCCATAAGAAAGCACTCAATGTTTAAGAGAAGTCCCACGAAGACTCGTAGCCCAAGATGTGCTCATTAAAACCGCATACACCTTAACAATAGATTCAGGAACATGGACAGAAGGCTACCGCGTCACCTCAGAGCACAACTAATAGGCTACATTGGTCATTGTCCCTATACCCATCAAATAAAGCAAAACTAATATATCTCAACAGCAATTAGACCCACAAAAGCAAGCAATGACATATCAATGCATATTTTAGATTGAAGTAAACATCAAAAAGGCCTAAACTATACATTACATAGAAATACATCTGCCAAACAACCAGTAGACTTACATGAGGGAAAACCAATTAATTCATTATTAATAATTCTGCCATGGCGACCGGGGCCATAAAGGTTGTAGCTTACCATTTAGATGAGTTGCAGCCTCATCCATGCGGTGTTGAATCTCGTGTGAAGTTTGATTCCATTCTCCTTCCTGGAGAAATGTACTTGTCAGGTCTCTTTCAAATGCCAGCTCGACAAGCTTGGCTTTTCGTTGATGTAACATGCTGAGTCGGTGTTCACTGCTATACTTTCTTCAGACTGGAGAAGGAATTTTCACACATTGCTGTAGATGTACCAAATGTGAATATGAATCAGTTTCAGTGCAAACAGCAGAGACGGCAATGCTGACAAAGGCCCGACGTATCTTTAAAGAACACTGAGTGAGGTCCATATGTTGTTGCTAGCTGTGGTTGCCATTTCACTTTGTTTCTTGCAAACTCTGCTTACACGGTTTAGTTTTAGTTAGAGCCAACATGTTGTCAGATGCGAATGGCTTGTGTAACAAAGGTGCAGGGGCTTGTTGTGATGTTACCCTCGTGCTGTTGGTGCTAGGTCCTGGCTCTTCTCAATCTTGTTGGTCAACAGTTAGAATGTAATACCTACCCATTCCCCAACTGGGGTGTGTGGAGGGGGGGTCCTAGCCCAGCATTGCCACCCCGCAGGGCCAGCTCTGGCTAGGGCTGTGACTGTCATGGAATTTTGGGTGATGGTTATTGGTCAGCTAAATGACGCGGTCAAGGTAAAAAACACATTTTCTACTCTCCTCCTCTCCTGACTGCATGTGCTGCAGAGAAGGGGGTGTTGCCTAAGCAACCAAAGATTTGTTTGCTACAACACCTTGCTTGCTACAACACCTTGCTTGTTTCAGCAAGGAGCGACAAAGTTCAATCACTTTGTAGAGGCCATGTAACAGCAGAAAAAACGCATCCTCACGAATGCCCGGAGGTTCCGTCTTCAGTCAGCTGTTCGTTCCACCCCAAAAATGATTATAATAATACGTTACGAAGGTTGTTTGATTTTCATGACGGTCTTCATCCATAACCGTCGGTTAGGCTATGTGGTTATATGGTAATTACACTAGCCCAAGCTACAGCCATGTCACAGGGCAAAAGCTGCACACGGCACGCACACATTCGTTTTATCTTTACTGTGTCTAATGAAGAGCAAGCGTTCTCAGATTGTGCACATGATGTGAATTAAAAAAGGGATCATATCCTGCCTGCATGTTGGCTGCAGGCCAAGCAGGACAGCCAGATGTTGCAGCTCTTAAAAACACAATTTTGAAAAGCAGGCTTTGAATCCAGTGCTTGGGCCAGTAGCGTCACCACCGACTCACTCACTACAGCTGCTTATAAAGAAGCAGAAAATCAATAGTGTACAATGTTTACTAATATGAGAAGTCTGATTCAAATAGTTAATTGAACATCTGTAGATATTCAAGAAGCATGAGGACCACAGGGAATACATCCAGGTGGCCCTCATTATCAAATCTGTCCAAGTCTACGTTTAGTTTGTGTTACCCCCACACAATGAATTCTTACACTGCTACCAGGTTCACATTGGCACCAGGCCCAGGGGCCCGCAGACTTCCAATAGGGGTGATTCCATTGGACAGGGGGTGGACTCTGTCCCCCTCTGCAAACAAGACCTCTTCCCATCTCATCTTGTTTTCACAGCTGACAAAAAGGAGCCCGAAAGCAAGCAGAAAGAGTCCATTTCAACAGAGCCTGGTCCAGCCATGATCCCTATCCCCATTAGCACAACAGAGCATCGTGTAGCATTACAATGGGAGCATCCGGCCATGCCCTGACTGTACTGAAGACAAATCCATAAACATAACATTTATTCAGTCATGTGGCTTTGATGTACAAGTTACAGGCCTTTCAGGGTAATTATATTCTCACTGATCTTTTATGCACACCAGCCCTGCATTCATCTATTTATCTGGCTATTATGTTTGTAGCATTATAATTGTTCAATAATTATTTTATATGGCATAGTAGTACAAATCAAATCTCATCCATCACTTAGAAAGGTAAAAAGCTACAAGTCATTGCATGTGATGTGTCCAATAAAAAGCACATTATAAGGCCTAACTGTCTGTCATTTTTATCTATTGTGAAACCTAATAACATATATTTTGGAAACAATTGGCCTCCACTGATTTGGTAAGACTTTGGTGCCACAGAGAGAGAGGGCCTCAATCACTGTGAGGAAATGGGAAATAGCACAAATAACAGGAAGTTGTCAGATGAGATAACCCTTCCACAACAGAAGCAGAAGAGAGAGAGAGACGCCTTTAGCGGGGTGGGGGCGAGATGCTGTGAGTCAAGAGAAAGGTCATTGCTTAACACTCTGGGACAATCATCAGATGTCTTGATATGGAATGAAATCAAGTTGTATTGGTCGCATATGCATATTTTGCAGATGTTAACGCAGGTGCAGCTACAACAGTGTAGTAATACGCACAAATCAAAAACATTTCAATAAAGAAATATCAGAACAAGCCATGTCTGAGTGCGGAATATAAATGTATGCGTACAGTGGCTTGCGAAGGTATTCACCCCCTTGACATTTTTCCTATTTTGTTGCCTTACAACCTGGAATTAAAATACATTTTGGGGCGTTTGTATCATTTGAGTTACACAACATGCCTACCACTTTGAAGATGCAAAATATTTTTTATTGTGAAACAAACAAGAAAGACAAAAAGAAAATAACAGAAAACTTGAGCGTGCATAACTATTCACCCCCCCAAAGTCAATACTTTGTAGAGCCACCTTTTGCAGCAATTACAGCAGCATGTCTCTTGGGGTGTCTCTATAAGCTTGGCACATCTAGCCACTGGGTTTTTTGCCCATTCTTCAAGGCAAAACTTCTCCAGCTCCTTCAAGTTAGAAGGGTTCCACTGGTGTACAGCAATCTTTAAGTCATACCACAGATTCTCAATTGGATTGAGGTCTGGGCTTTGACTGAGCCATTCCAAGACATTTAAATGTTTCCCCTTAAACCACTCGAGTGTTTCTTTAGCAGTATGTTAGGGTCATTGTCCTGCTGGAAGGTGAACCTCCGTCCCAGTCTCAAATCTCTGGAAGACTGAAACAGGTTTCCCTCAAGAATTTCCCTGTATTTTGCATCATCCGTCATTCCTTAAATTCTGACCAGTTTCCCAGTCCCTGACGATGAAAAACATCCCAACAGCATGATGCTGCCACGACCACCATGCTTTACTGTGGGGATGGTGTTCTCGGGGTGATGAGAGGTGTTGGGTTTGCGCCAGACATAGCTTTTTCCTTGATGGTCAAAAAGCTAAATATTAGTCTCATCTGACCAGAGTACCTTCGTCCATATGTTTGGGGAGTCTCCCACATGCCTTTTGGCAAACACCAAATGTGTTTGATTATTTTTTTTTTCATTAAACAATGTATTTTTTTCCTGGACACTCTTCTGTAAAGCCTAGCTCTGCGGAGTGTACGGCTTAAAGTGGTCCTATGGACAGATACTCCAATCTCCTCTGTGGAGCTTTGCAGCTCCTTCAGGGTTATCTTTGGTCTCTTTGTTGCCTCTCTGATTAATACCCTCCTTGTTTGGAGAGCTCCTTGGTCATCAAGGTGCTTTGCGGTGTTGCAGACTCTGGGGCCTTTCAGAACAGGGGTATATATACACTGAGATCATGTGACAGATCATGTGACACTTAAATATAGTCCACCTGTGTGCAATCAAACTAATTATGTGACTTTTGAAGGTAATTGGTTGCACCATATCTTATTTAGGGGTTTCATAGCAAAGGGGGTGAATACATATGCACGCACCACTTTTCAGTTTTTTATTTTGTATAATCTTTTGAAACAAGTACATTTTTTTTTTCACTTCACCAATTTGGATGATTTTGTGTATGTCCATTACAAGAAATCCAAATTAAAATCCATTTAACTTACAGGTTGTAATGCAACAAAATAGGAAAAACACCCAGCGGGATGAATACTTTTGCTAGGCACTGTACGTAATGGTGTGTATAGACCGTATGACAAACTGCCAGTCAATACATTATTGAACGAAACATTCACAAGAGACTTCTAGACATTGTCTGTTGGCCTAAATCTCACGCATGCAGGCTGTAACACATAACTCTAAATTCTATAGAAGTATCAGACAGAAAGGCTCATGATATAGCTCATTTAACAGGATTCTAAAGATGGTAGTTTTGTCATTATTCAGAGGACCTAAAAAGAGGTTTCCAGAATTAAAAAAGGAAATGTTGCATTCAACAACACTGCATAATTTGCACATTGCTCATGCAGCCCTGGCAAACTACAACATCTTGGCGAAGGGATGACAGAAGTGATAGGGAAGAGGAGCAAAGACCAAGTGATAGCGAGGTGTGGTGTAATAAATCACACAGTCGGTCATGTCTGGCTCCAACTGCCTCCTCCACCCCAGAAGCACAGAGGCTTTTAGCAGCCAGTCAGCAGTGGGACTTGAGAAATATGGAGTTTTAATGGACAAGGAGAAACCAGAACGGCAAATGCCTTTGGTCATACATTCATTTTGAATGAAGTGCAGTTCCTGTGGAGTTTAACCCCCCCCATCAGGCCCCAGCTCTTTTTCCCTACTCGTCTGTGGAATACACTGCTTCTCCATAACTTACATACCACATACACACGTTCCAATAACATTTATTGTGATTGGACTAGGTCTACAAACTGGCCTACTTATCAAGGGTACAATAATAACGTTGTAATATTTCTTCATTTTGATGTGCATTGTCGGGTACACCGAATGTGCTCTTTCCATGACAGACGGACCGGGTGAATTCAGGGGAAAGCTATAATCCCTCATTGATGTCACTTCAATCAGTGTAGATGAAGGGGAGGAGACAGGTTGAAGAAGGATTTTTAAGCCTTGAGACAATTGACACATGGATTGTGTATATGCGGCATGTAGAGGGTGACCGGGCAAGACAAAGGATGTAAGTGTCATTGAAAAAGGTATGAGGTGATAGGCATACTGATTTCAGTGTGTCAAGAACTGCAACGCTGCTGGGTTTTTCCCGCTCAACAGTTTCCTGTGTATCAAGAATGGTCCACCATCCAAAAGATATCCAGCCAACTTGACACAGCTGTGGGAAGCAATGGAGTCAACATGGGCCAGCATCCCTGTGGAACACTTGACACCTTGTAGAGTCCATGCCCTGTCTAATTGGAGGCTGTTCTGAGGGCAAAACGGGGTGCAACTACATATTAGGAAGGTGTTCCTAAGGTTTTGTACACTCGGTGTACTGCACTATTGGAGCTAGAAACATGAAGCATTTTGCTACACCTGCGATAACATCTGCAAAATATGTACGCGACCAATAAAAATGTATTTGAACAGCAGCTTTGGATTGGTGAATTGTTCCAACTTCCAGGTCAGAGGTCAAAATCTAAGCGTAAGAAAATAAGGAAAAAGCGCTGCCTGCCTCCCTGAACCAACTACAGTAATCACTTGTGACCCATAAGCATGGTGGGAGTGGGACAGAAAGTAGAGACAACAGAGCACTGAACCAAAGCCTAGTGACTACTGTGACAGTGGCAACCCATAATCCTTCCTGTTCAATGACCTGGTTCTGGGGAAGGAGGAGGAAGAGTGTGTGTGAAAGAGAGGAGAGCGAGCAAGAGGGAACGATAGAATGTGAGTGTGTGCCTGACTGAGTGAGTGGAGGGCACATCGATGTCAGTGGGAGCGTTACTGGAAATGTCAACCCCCCTCTCCCATTTGTCCTCCTCCTCTTCCTGTAAGCCTTAAATGTGTGTGCCTGCTGCATCTGTCAGAACACACGTTATAAAACTAATAATGACAACCATGGTTGTAGCAGGCCCTTTCTGGGCCATCTGTCACGCAGGGGAATAGGGAGTTTTTACCTCCTACTACCCCAGGGAGAGAGTTGAACGACTCACTGAGATGATTCATAGATCTAATTTCACACAACCCAGGGAAGAATGCGCTTTAGATGCCCTTCAAAGAAATGGCAAATAAATGGCTTGTTTATTTTTTTACTGGCAAAGCAGAAAGGAGAGTGATAGAACAAAACTTACCAGTCAAAACGTTGGATGTTAATACCATGGTTACAAAGACTAAGTGAAAGATGTCATGAAAAAACAGAGAGATTAAACAAATGTAGGGCTACAGCAAGTAGTGAAAACAGCCCATAGACAGACCATACTAGTCAGTTGGGCCCCGCCCAAATCTTTCATCCTCTTATCCACACAGAACTCTGGGATAGAGGAGAACGTTCCCATGTGGCATCACATGGTCACTGATGAGTACCATCGGGTGATAGAAGAGGAGGAGGGACAACATGGGAGAGGGGGGTTATCCAGATGGGCCTCACTCTGGCCCATCTGCCTGCCTTTCCCAGCATCCCCTGGGAGGGTCAAACAGAGGGTCAGGACTCAGGAGCCATATGCAAATCAGGGGACCCTGTGAAGGGGGAAGGGAGTGGCAGCACCTAGCTGGGGCATGCAGCCGTAAAGGAGAAGATGCAGGTCAGGGGACCCTGTGAAGGGGGAAGGGAGTGGCAGCACCTAGCTGGGGCATGCAGCCGTAAAGGAGAAGATGCAGGTCAGGGGACCCTGTGAAGGGGGAAGGGAGTGGCAGCACCTAGCTGGGGCATGCAGCCGTAAAGGAGAAGATGCAGGTCAGGGGACCCTGTGAAGGGGGAAGGGAGTGGCAGCACCTAGCTGGGGCATGCAGCCGTAAAGGAGAAGATGCAGGTCAGGGGACCCTGTGAAGGGGGAAGGGAGTGGCAGCACCTAGCTGGGGCATGCAGCCGCAAAGGAGAAGATGCAGGTCAGGGGACCCTGTGAAGGGGGAAGGGAGTGGCAGCACCTAGCTGGGGCATGCAGCCGTAAAGGAGAAGATGCAAGTCAGGGGACCCTGTGAAGGGAGTGGCAGCACCTAGCTGGGGCATGCAGCCGCAAAGGAGAAGATGCAAGTCAGGGGACCCTGTGAAGGGGGAAGGGAGTGGCTAGTTCCTCAGACTAAGCTATTTGAAAAATATTTCCAAGAGTCTCCCCTTCAATAATCACCAATCATCGATGTGAAAGCGCAATGGAAGTTATAGGCCTAAAGCTGAATTGGCCTATATAGGCTGTGTTCCATAGGCTTATTTCTTTAGCCGCCAATAGATCACCGTGTATCAATGTGTCCATATGGCAGAGGCTGTTTATCAAATCCAATTTTATTTGTCACATGCGTCAAATACAACAGGAAAATGCTCACTTACAAGCCCTTAACCAACAATGCAGTTAAGAAAAATAAGTGTTAAGCAAAAATAGATAAGTAAAAAAATAATTAAAAAATAATAAATTAACGAGCAGCAGTAAAATAACAGTAGCGAGGCTACATACAGGGGGTACCGGTATGGAGTCAATGTGCGGGGATACAGGTTAGTCAAGGTAATATGTACATGTAGGTAAAGTTAAAATGACTATGCATAGATAATCAGAGAGTAGCAGCAGTGTAAAAGAGGGGGTGGGATGGGGGAGGACAATGCAAATAGTCTAAGTAGCCATTTGATTAGCTGTTCATGAATCTTATGGCATGGGGGTAGAAGCTGTTAAGAAGCCTTTTGGACCTAGACTTGGCGCTCCGGTACCGCTTGCCGTGCAGTAGCAGAGAGAACAGTCATGACAAGGGTGGCTGGAGTCTTAGACAATTTTTAGGCCTTCTTCTGACAGTGCCTGGTATAGAGGTCCTGGGTGGCAGGAAGCTTGGATGTACTGGGCCGTACGTACTACCCTCTGTAGTGCCTTGTGGTCGGAGGCCGAGCAGTTGCCATACCAGGCAGTGATGCAGCCAGACAGGATGCTCTCGATGGTGCAGCTGTAGAACCTTTTGAGGAACTGAGGACCCATGCCAAATCTTTTTAGTTTCCTGAGGGGGAATAGGCTTTGTCGTGCCCTCTTCACGACTGTCTTGGTGTGTTTGGACCATGTTAGTTTGTTGGTGATGTGGACACCAAGGAACTCTAAGCTCTCAACCTGCTCCACTGCCCTGTCGGTGAGAATGGGGGTGTGCTCGGTCCACCTATTCCTGTAGTCCACAATCACCTCCATTGTCTGGATCACGTTGAGGGAGAGGTTATCTTGGCACCACGCGGCCAGGTCTCTGACCTCCTCCCTCAGGCCTACCACTATTGTGTCATCGGCAAACCTAATGATGGTGTTGGAGTCATGCCTGGCCAGGCAGTCATTTGTGAATAGGGAGTATAGGAGGGGACTGAGCAAGTACCCCCGAGGGCCCCCCGTGTTGAGGATCAGAGTGGCAGATGTGTTGTTACCAAACCTTACCACCTGCGGGCAGCCTGTCAGGAAGTCCAGGATCCAGTTGCAGAGAGAGGTGCTTAGTCCCAGGGTCCTTAGCTTACTGATGAGCTATGAGGGCAATATGGTGTTGAACGCTGATCTGTAGACAAAGAATAGCATTCTCATATACACTACCACTCAAAAGTTTGGGGTCACTTAGAAACATCAAATTGATCAGAAATACAGTGTAGACATTTTTAATGTTGTAAATGACTATTGTAGCTGGAAACGGCAGATTTTTAATAGAATATCTACATAGGCCCATTATCAGCAACCATCACTCCTGCGTTCCAACGGCACATTGTGCTAGCTAATCCAAGTTAACCATTTTAAAAGACTAATTGATCATTAGAAAACCCTTTTGCGATTATGTTAGCACAGCTGAAAACTATTGTTCTGATTAAAGAAGCAATAAAACTGGCCATCTTTAGAAGAGTTGAGTATCTGGAGCGTCAGCATTTGTGGGTTCGATTACGTGTCATAATGGCCAGTAACAAAGAACTTTCTTCTGAAACTCACCAGTCTATTCTTGTTCTGAGAAATAAAGGCTATTCCATGCGAGAAATTGACAAGAAACTGAAGATCTCGTACAACGCTGTGTATGACTCCAGCGCAAACTGGCACTAACCAGAATAGAAAGAGTGGGAGGCCCCGGTGCACAACTGAGCAAGAGGACAAGTACATGAGTGTCTAGTTTGAGAAACAGACGCCTCACAGGTCCTCAACTGGCAGCTTCATTAAATAGTACCCGATTAGCTAACACAACGTGCAATTGGACCACAGGAGTGATGGTTGCTGAGAATGGGCCTCTGTACGCCTATGTAGAAATTCCATTAAAAATCTGCCGTGTCCAGCTACAATAGTCATTTACAACATTAACAACGTCTACACTGTATTGCTGATCAATTTGATGTTTTTTTTGCTTTTCTTTCAAAAACAAGGAAATTTCTAAGTGACCCCAAACTTTTGAGTGGTAGTGTAGGCGTTCCTTTTGTCCAGGTGGGAGAGGGCAGTGTGGAGTGCAATAAAGACTGCATCGTCTGTGGATCTGTTGGGGCAGTATGCAAATTGGAGTGGGTCTAGGGTTTCTGGGATAATGGTATTGATGACCAGCCTTTCAAAGTACTTCATGGTTACAGACCTGATTGCTGCGGGTCGGTAGTCATTTAGGCAGGTTACCTTAGTGTTCTTGGGCACAGGGACTATGGTGTTCTGCTTGAAACATGTTGATATTACAGACTCAGACAGGGAGAGGTTGAAAATGTCAGAAGACACTTGCCAGTTGGTCAGCGCATGCTCGGAGTACACGTCTTGGTAATCCGTCTGGCCCTGCGGCCTTGTGAATGTTGACCTGTTTAAAGATCTTCCTCACATCGGCTACGGAGAGCGTGATCACACAGTCGTCCGGAACAGCTGATGCTCTCATGCATGCTTCAGTGTTGCTTGCCTCGAAGCGAGCATAGAAGTAATTTAGCTCATCTGGTTGGCTCAAATCACTGGGCAGCTTGCGTCTGTGCTTCCCTTTGTAGCCTGTAATAGTTTGCAAGACCTGCCACATCCGAGAAGTGACGGAGCCAGTGTAGTACGATTCAATCTTAGTCCTGTATTGACGCTTTGCCTGTTTGATGCCTTGTCTCAGGCAATAGTGGTATTTTTTAATTTTTTATAAGCGTCTGGGTTAGAGTCCTGCTCCTTGAAAGCGGCAGATCTACCCTTTAGCTCAAATGGGGATGTTGCCTGTAATCCATGGCTTCTGGTTGGGGTATGTCCGTACGGTCACTGTGGGGACGATGTCATCAATGCACTTATTGATGAAGCCAGTGACTGATCTGGTATACTCCTCAATGCCATCGTAAGAATCCCGGAATATATTCCAGTCTGTGCTAGCAAAACAGTCTTGTAGCTTAGCATCTGCGTCATCTGACCACTGTTTTATTGACAGAGTCACTGGTGCTTCCTGCTTTAGTTGTTTGTTTGTAAGCGGGAATCAGGAGGATAGAATTATGGTCAGATTTGCCAAATGGAGGACGAGGGAGAGTTGTGTATGCGTCTCTGTGTGTGGAGTAAAGGTGGTCGAGTTTTTTCCCCTCTGGTTGCACATTTAACATGCTGGTAGAAATGAGGTATGCTTATGGCAGTATACAGCTCATTAAGTGCGGTCTTAGTACCAGCATCGGTTTGTGGTGGTATGTAGACTAGAGGTCGACTGATTATGATTTTTCAACGCTGATATATTGGAGGACCAAAAAAAGCCAATACCGATTCAAAATCGGTCAATTTTTATTTATATATATATATATATATATATATTTTTTGTAATAATGACAATTACAACAATACTGAATGAACACTTATTTGAACTTAATATAATACATCAAATCAATTTAGCCTTAAATAAATAATGAAACATGTTCAATTTGGTTTAATAAATAATGCAAAAACAAAGTGTTGGAGAATAAAGTAAAAGTGCAATATGTGCCATGTAAAAAAGCTAACGTTTAAGTTCAGAACATATAAAAGCTGGTGGTTACTTTTAACATGTGTCTTCAATATTCCCAGGTAAGAAATTTTAGGTTGTTGTTATTATAGAACTATTTCTCTCTATACCATTTGTATTTCATATACCTTTGACTATTGGATGTTCTAATAGGTACTTTAGTATTGCCAGCCTAATCTCGGGAGTTGATAGACTTGAAGTCCTAAACAGGGCAATGCTTGAAGTACAGCGAAGAGCTGCTGGCAAATGCAGGAAA
The DNA here is from genome assembly GCF_018296145.1 of Oncorhynchus tshawytscha. Classification (NCBI taxonomy): domain Eukaryota; kingdom Metazoa; phylum Chordata; class Actinopteri; order Salmoniformes; family Salmonidae; genus Oncorhynchus; species Oncorhynchus tshawytscha. The sequence continues at coordinate 41,191,121 of NC_056442.1, forward strand.
GTGGTGTTTGAATGAATTCTGATGAGCCTGCTGCTGCCTACCACCGCTCAGTCAGACTGCTCTATCAAATCATAGACTTAATTAAAACATAATAATCACAGAAATACGAGCCTTAGGTCATTAATATGGTCAAATCCTGAAACCATCATTTCGAAAACAAAATGTTTATTTTTTCAGTGAAATACGGAACCGTTCATGTTTTGGCTTTATGTTTTGTCTTGTTGGAAGACAAATCTCCATCCCAGTCTCAGGTCTTTTGCAGACTCCATCAGGTTTTCTTCCAGAATGGTCCTGTATTTGGCTCCATCCATCTTCCCATCAATTTTAACCATCTTCCCTGTCCCTGCTGGAGAAAAGCAGGCCCAAACCATAATGCTGCCACCACCATGTTTGACAGTGGGGATGGTGTGTTCAGGGTGATGAGTTGTGTTGCTTTTACGCCAAACATAACGTTTTGCATTGTTGCCAAAAAGTTCAATTTTGGTTTCATCTGACCCAGAGCACCTTCTTCCAAATGTTTGGTGTGTCTCCCCGGTGGCTTGTGGCAAACTTTAAACGACACTTTTTATGAACATCTTTAAGAAATGGCTTTCTTCTTGCCACTCTTCCATAAAGGCCAGATTTGTGCAATATACGACTGATTGTTGTCCTATGGACAGAGTCTCCCACCTCAGCTGTAGATCTCTGCAGTTCATCCAGAGTGATCATGGGCCTCTTGGCTGCATCTCTGATCAGTCTTCTCCTTGTATGAGCTGAAAGTTTAGAGGGACGGCCAGGTCTTGGTAGATTTGCAGTGGTCTGATACTCCTTCCATTTCAATATTATCGCTTGCACAGTGCTCCTTGGGATGTTTAAAGCTTGGGAAATCTTTTTGTATCCAAATCCGGCTTTAAACTTCTTCACAACAGTATCTCGGACCTGCCTGGTGTGTTCCTTGTTCTTCATGATGCTCTCTGTGCTTTTAACGGACCTCTGAGACTATCACAGTGCAGGTGCATTTAGTCGGAGACTTGATTACACACAGGTGGATTGTATTTATCATTAGTCATTTAGGTCAACATTGGATCATTCAGAGATCCTCACTGAACTTCTGGAGAGAGTTTGCTGCACTGAAAGTAAAGGGGCTGAATAATTTTGCACGCCCAATTTTTCAGTTTTTGATTTGTTAAAAAAGTTTGAAATATCCAATAAATGTCGTTCCACTTCATGATTGTGTCCCACTTGTTGTTGATTCTTCACAAAAAAATACAGTTTTATATCTTTATGTTTGAAGCCTGAAATGTGGCAAAAGGTCGCAAAGTTCAAGGGGGCCGAATACTTTCGCAAGGCACTGTATGTTCTCATGTTCTGAGCAAGGAACTTAAACGTTAGCTGTTTTACATGGCACTCCAACACTTTGTTTTTGCATTATTTAAACCAAATTGAACATGTTTCATTATTTATTTGAGGCTAAATTGATTTTTATTGATGCATTATATTAAGTTAAAACAAGTGTTCATTCAATATTGTTGTAATTGTCTTTTTTTTATTTTTGAAATTGGACGATTATTCGGTATCGGCTTTTTTTGGTCCTCCAATAATCGGTATTGAAAAATCATAATCGGTCGACCTCTACTTTGGACATATCAGAGCAGTCTGTGTTACATGAAAATGTTATCATCCTTGACACAGACATGCTTGAACATCTTATGAACACAATCAATAATGTTGTACTGTTTAGAAGTAACTGGCACAGTTTAGGAAAGACAGACAGAACACATTTTGGACACACATGATAAATATCCACTATACTTTCATAATAATAGGTATACTAGCCTTAGGTATACTTGCCAACAAAGCTTATTGTGAAAGCTTTGTTGGCACATGGGAACTTTAATAATATACTGTGCGAGATAATGTAAGGTTCTGCATCTTATTGATGGTAAATAAATATTTACAGTGGCTTTATTAATGGTGAACCATCACTCCATTGCTCTGGCAGCTGTCTTTGTTCGTGTCACTGACTAAAAATCAGGCATGTGTTGCTTGATCGCTTTATGGACAAATTCCTGTCAACTACAGGTAACTGTCAAAATAAAAGAAACATCAACATAAAGTGTATTGATAGGGCGTTGGGCCACCACGAGCCATCAGAACAGCTTCAATGCGCCTTGGCATAGATTCTACAAGTGTCTGGATTCAACGGCATTCTTCCACAAGAAATTCCATAATTTTGTATTTTGTTGATGGAAAACTCTCAGATGCAGCTCCAGAATCTCCAGTAAGTGAGTTAAGATCTGGTGACCGTAAACCACTTATGCTCCTTTGAGACCCCTCTTTTAAAGTCACAGATAAAGTCACAATAAAATTAGCTAAATATGTATACGTGACCAATGCAATTTGATCTCTGCTTCTATCCATGGTAGACAAAAAAATGGGCAACTGGACATTTTCATACATGACCCTAAGTATGATGGGATGTTAATTAACTCAGGAACCACACCTGTGTTGAAGCACCTGCTTTCATTATGCGTTGTATCCCCAATTTACTCAAGTGTTACCTTTATATGCTGTTTGTTTAGGATTTGAGTATACGATATTAAAACATTATTTGACATTTACTGCTTACGAAGACAGCTAACGTTAGCTAGCTAAATCAGTGAATGCAAGTAAACTAATGTTAGGTGTGTGGATTGCGTTAAGGGAATTAGCTAGCTGAAATACTTTTTTGAAAAACTATAGTATAAGCGAATGCGACAGCATTTAAGGCAAGCAAACATCTTCACTAATTAGCTAACTAACGGTAACGTTAGCTACTTGGGACACAACAATATATTTTTATAACTAACATCAAACCTTGTTCTATGTGACAACTGTGCAATCCTGGGACGCTGCTGTTCAGAAGGGCCTCGCTGACTCTCAATTTCAACATAGAAAACAGACAATCCAAGGTTCAGTTTACCCAGTGTCCTTTAGCTATTCATAATCTTAGTCAATTGTTAACACTTAAAACGTTACTTCGTTGTTCTAAATCAGTTAGCTAGTAAAAAAAAAGCACATTTGGTTAGCGTTTACTTGCTAGCTAGCTGGAAAACAGTCAAATGCAGCTAATGTTACTCACTCATTGAAAAGCAGACAAATGGTTTCCGAAGGGGAACTACGACGGTGATTTCTTCTGTCAATGTTATTTTTATTGCCAAACAGATTGTGGATGACTCTCTTCAGTGACCGTGTTTTGAAAGTCCGAATTATTGCAACAGAGGGATCTCCACGAAACTGTGCCTGTGTTAGCTGATTGTAGTAAACCAGAGCTATGAAAACAATGTCTGCCGGTCGGAGGCACAGAGTCTGCATCATGTTGTCCCAGAAACAAAGAACAACACACCTTCCTAGCGGACAAATGGGAGAAATACAGTAGTGAGCAGAGAGAGGGTCGTTTATTTATGTTAAAGAGGCGAATGTACACTTGTGCTTAGCCTCCAGTTGAAAGCATGTATGTTTGAAGACGTAATGACAGAAATGTACTGCACTTTTTACTGAGAAAAAAACACATAGGACTCCCTTTTCCTTCAGATGCCCTATATTGTCCTTTTTTTGGGTAAGCAACATATGAGACTGACATAATTAATCCCTTTGGTGATCCCAATAATGTAGCTAGCAAATTTACAAGATAGCGACAGTAGTTTCCTTGGTAACCAAACAAACATACTTGATAGTTTAGCAACCCAAACCATCAGTCCTAGCTTGCTATGATGAAAATCGAATTGAACAATGACAATATTTTCAATTCAAATTTTGCTTTCAAAAGCAACTCAAACATAGAACACATTACCAAAAGTCTTGTTGAACATCTCATTCCAAAATTATGGGCATTAATATGGAGTTGGTCCCCCCTTTGCTGCCACCACAGCCTCCACACTTCTGGGAGGCTTTCCACTAGATGTTGGAACATTGCTGCGGGGACTTGCTTCCATTCAGCCACAAGAGCATTAGTGAAGTCGGGCACTGATGTTGGGCGATTAGGCCTGGCTCGCAGTCGGCATTCTAATTCATCCCAAAGGTGTTTGATGGTGTTGAGGTCAGGGCTCTGTGCAGGCCAGTCAAGTTCTTCCACACTGGTATCGACAAACTTTTCCTGTATGTATGGACCTCGCTCTGAACACTGGGCATTGTCATGCTGAAACAGGACATTGTTGCCAGAATGTTGGAAACAGAATATTCTTCCTCCACCAAACTTTACAGTTGACACGAGGCATTCAGGCAGGTAGAGTTCTCCTGGCAATATTTAGGGTAAACTGTCAAGTGTAAATGTGTTTCTGAATGAGAAGTGACAAATGATGTGATGCGTTTCTTGTGACTTGAATGGTAATGAATGGATCCATTATGCTGCCACATGCCAGGGCTACAACACAATGTATGTGTGGTGGTGCTGGTGGCGGAGTGAAGGGAGACTGCAAATGTACACTCACCGGACAGTTTATTAGTTACACCCATCTCGTACCTGGTCGGACCCCCTTTGCCTCCAGAACACCCACTCTACAAGTTGGTAAACGTTCCACAGGGATGTTGGTCCATGCTGACACGATGGCAATCATGCAGTTCCTGCAGATTGGATGGCGTTACACCTTTGACACCAGGTAGGATGGGTCCATCTACTCATGCTGCTTACACCAAATCCTGCCTCTGCCATCAGCATGATGCAACAGGAACCGGGATTCGTCGGACCAGGCAATATTTTTCGACTCAATTGTCCAATGTTGGTGATCACGTGCCCACTGGAGAAACTTCTTGTTTTTAGCTGATACGAGTGGAACCCGTTGTGTCTTCTGCTTCAATAGCCCATCCGTGACAAAGATCAATGAGTTGTGCGTTCCAAGATGATGTCTGCACACCACTGTGCCGTTATTTGTCTGTTTGTGGCTTGACTGTTGGCTTTCACAATTCTTGCCTCTTAATGCCATTCTCCTTCCACCTCATCAGCTCATCATGAGCTGTTTTCACCCACAGGACTGCAGCTGACAATGTTTTTCGCACACTTTTCGGGTAAACCCTAGACACTGTCAAGCTTGAAAAGGCCAGGAGGGCGGCAATTTCTGAGATGCTGGATCCGCTTTGCCTGGCACCGACGATCATACCTAACGTCAGTCAAAACTGAATGTCTCAATGCCTGCCTGCTTTATATAGTAAACCACTCATCACCATGAACTCACTATCGGAGCGAGACATTTTTGTGAACAGGTGGTGTACCTAATAAACTGTCCAGTGTGTGTAAAGTCCCCACTCCATCCTCTTCAGTCATGCATCTTTGCCTTCTAAATTACTTGGATCCACACTGACACGAACCTCATCCCCAGGCTAATGTGCACTGAACCAGATTACATTGACACAAACAGTAGGAGCTGAAGTCTGGACCGCAAAAAGATGAAAATGTAAAAAAGATTAACTAAAATACAATACTGTGTGCAGTTCACACAAACAAAACAAAGACACCCCATCCAAGTTTCCAAGTTTAATTGATAAAAATTTAAATGAGTGAGAAGAAAAAAAAACACCCACACACAGCATGGTTTGGCACAACACACCCCAAATCCTCTCAATACGCAGTCACGGAGGCACTTATCATTACACCATACTCCAATAGCACGCCAACTGTGAGCCAGGCAGTGTAGACACCTGAGGGGGGGGAAATAGGGGGGACGAGAGAAAGAAAGGAGATACCTTTTAGGAGGTGTTGGGTGAGCCAAATGTTAACTCTGTCCTCCCTACACTGAGACTCAGCATGGACAGTCCACAATCATGTTTTATAGTTCTTTTATTTAGACAACCCAAATAAAAGGCACATAAAAACATTGCGCATATGTTTACAATTATTCTTGACACACATATGTATAAAATAAAAAGTAGGAATGTTTACCTTTATGCTAATTAGAAAGCCTAGTCTTCGTATATACAAAATTACCATTGTTAATGTTCTAATACAAAAAGATTTATAAAAAGTTTTTTTTTCCTTGCATGTGTCTACCATAACTAACATGTCCTCTGAACTAAATGGTTTTGTACAAAGATATACATTCATCAGCCTTCACAGGGCTCCAAGAACTTCCCAATCATAAAGAAAATTGAGAAAGATCAGACCAATCTCTTCCAAAACTCAAAGTTAAGCCCAAAACCATCATTGCATTTTTAAAAAATGTAGTGTCAACGTAAACAAATTAAAAGCATTTGGTTAAAAAGAAACTGATGGTGCATAAGAGTAATGGCCCTTTATTTAAAAAATTATTACAGAAGATGTTTTCAAAATGTTTATAACGGTTTAGAATGTTGCTTACAAAACACTTAATTGAATGTAAACCATACTCCCCGCCTCCAAAAATGACAACATATCAATTTGGTTGAGGGGGCGGTCTAGCTCTTAGCCATCTGAACAGTTAAGGCTTCCTTCACAAAACAAGTCCATCACCATAGACATTATGGCATCTGTGAGAGCAGAGGCAGCACCATTGAATTCTGAAATAGTACACTTTCTTCTTCTACTACTTCTATGAGTTGGCAAACAAACTAAAAGGGTGCATACTGCCACCTGGAGTGGGTTGTTAGAACAAGGTAGGCGATTTACTGCCACCTGCAGTTATGGAATGTTTCCTCATGAGTATAATTCATTGTTTGATCCCACCTGATGACCTGGATAGAATTGTGATCATTCCTTAACCCTATAGGAAGTCCCATCCAGTTGACTTCTTCAAAATGTCCTCAATGGCGCTGCCCATGCTAAAACGGGCTATTGGGCACTAGTGTTGTCTAAGTCTATGTCCATCACATCTAGAAGAGGAAGCCGAGGTGTGAAATAGTCTTGTTGTAAAGCAGTTCAGGCACACTAGTTACGGCCACTGCAGAAGGCCAAACATACACATACTCAAAAACTTTTCTGTTTGTAGTGTTTTCTTTAAAAAAAGGTTCTCAAGTCTAATGACAATTTTTTTACTCAACCAAAACATGGACGAGCTCAGACGTCCACATGCAACATCGATGCGAGATCGATGGAAAGGGAATCCAATGCCAACAAGACCACAACTCCATACCAGATTAGAGTAATTATCTTGGGGCACTGTGTTGGCATGCATGCAATACTAGCAAAGGCCTCATACATCTTGCCTTTCCCAAGACAGAGACACAGGGAAGGCGAGGCCACTGACGAGGGCAGAAGTCTCTGAACAACGTCCACCAGTATGACATACAGCCTGATTTTGGGGCAATGGCTCACATCGGCGCCGTGCCGGCTACACGTGTTCCAAAGAGTTCTTGCCAGTTGAGGGAGAGGCCTGTGTACTGAACATAGGCCTAGGCAGCGCCAGTAGGCACTGGGCTGGGGAAGGAAGCAGCCCTGTGACCCTTGACCCATAATCTTTGACCATTCTAGAACACATGTAGTTGACACAGCCTCTCATCTCTGCTTCCATTCTCTTTCTGGGCACCTTGGGCCCCAGATGGCAGTTTTGGTTCTACAGTAATATAATAAAAAGGACCTAAGACGACAGAAAAAACTCAAACTAACCTGGGAAGTAAACTATGCAAAAGTAGTCCAATGGACGGTCGTATTGACATTGATAAAGTAATTGCAGCCCTGACCTGTGTTGAAGGATATCTACTTTTATTACATTTTTTGAAAGGCAAAGTCAAAAGAATAAAATAATTGTGTTGTAATATTTACAAAGAATGGGTATAAGGTCAACCAAGGTTGCGTGTTGACCTTAAATTGATCCTTTTACTCTCATCAATAGACTGGGCTACTCTCAGTACGGTTCCTGAGTAGAAGTTCATACTTATAAAGATCCTAAACCTGCAATAAAAAAACTAAAAAGAGGGGGGTTAAATGGCCCTACCAAAACCTCTCCCAACATAACTATTTTCACAAAAAGTTTTAAAAGGTGAACTTTGGGACTGTTTTTTCAGCATAGTGTCTACTGTGCCACTAGGTGGCTCTGATAGCCTCTACATTAACAAGGCTCACAGCCAACACTACTAATTTTGATTCTTAATAATACTGCTGTTTTCAGGACATTAACTTGGGGATATGCTTTCAGTGCGAGACATTTCCTCCTTGTGTTCCTGTAACATTACCACTGTAATGTCCTCCGGCTACTTTATCAAGTCATCTAAAAATACACCTGACATCTATTCCAAAAACAAAACTAACAAAAACCATGTATAGGTTTACAGTAACCAGCAGTGAGAATGTGACTATTTTCCAGAGATGGCATCAGGACCTGGGAGAGCTCACCTTACGCAGTCAAAGGCATTGACCTAAGATTGAACTGTTGAGCCTTTGATATTTTTCTCTCCAGAAAAAAAATCACCATCCTGCAAAATGGTAGCCTTTGTCCCTTTTGCTGTACTTAACTCCTTACAATGCATACAACTATTAAATACTGATTAGCAGGCTATAATAATAATAACAAAAGGAAAACTAATATAAAAACCACCTGCTCTGTAAGAGAGCATTTAAAAACATTAATACCAGCAATACATTTGTTACAGTTTCATTCCAATGCCAAATGTGCAGGTATGTTCTGACGCAGGAGGCATAACTCGATGTTTACGTCAGGCATCCACTCGGAGCATCATTCCTCCATTCCTCCTTCCGAGACTTCACATGATTTCCAGGACTGTTCTCCTACCGGCAGTTAAAAGGTAATAAAATGCACCAGCATCTACAGGGGCTGGCCTGTCCACCTCTCATCATGCTGCAGTCACAGCTGCTCCCACTGCAGCCAGACGGACAGACAGGTACAGCGTCCAGCTAGCCCACCATACTACACCTCTGCTCTACTACAAGATCATCTATAGTACTCCTGGTAAGGAGGAAGGTCTGCTAAAGTAAGGGAGGAGGTGGTGGATTGGGGGTAGAAGGAGAGAGGTGGGAGGGGTTGATAAAGAGATGCTAACCAGGGGCCAGGGAAGGGGTTACTACCAGGGAGGGGAGGAAGGCAGGACCTGGGAGAGAAAAGGCATGCTATCCATGGGCCGCATGGCGATGTTAAGCGGCCCGGTTATATTCATGGGCATCCCAGAGGTGATGGCCACAGGGTGGGCTATATTCATGGGCCCAGTGATGGTCACTGGGTGCTGCAGGTTGATTGGAGAGGTGATGTTGACCGTGCTGGTGGTGATGTTCATCTGGGCGGCGATGGTTACCGGGTTGCTGGCGTTGCCACGGTTCATCGCCGAGGTGATGGCGGCAGAGTTGGTGACGGGCGTCACTGAGCCAGAGTTGTGCACGTTGTTAGAGTCTGAGGAAAGATGGAGGGAAGGAGCGAAAGAAAGACAGAATGAGCTGATGATCGTTCATTACAAACCATTAGGATAACCCCAAGCTCCACAGGGTTAGAGGGGCCGAGGTTTGAGTCACTGCAACGGTCAACACACACATTAAAATGATTAGACATTATAAAACAAAAATGGTAGGATTCTTATGAACCTACCTTGAAAACGAGAGATGTCCATAAGGACTTGGAACGAGTTATTTAAGATCTCTCCTACCGTCAACTCACCTGAGGGGGCAATTCAAAAAGCAGGATCAATGTGCTAGCCAGCTAACTTTCAGCTAATATTCAGAAACACTTTATTTCATACTATAGTCAACTTGAAATGGTATGGTATAATTAACTCAATGCTTTAAACAACCCATATTCCACTTAAACATTCCGAGTTGTAATTTAAGGTTGATCAAAGTCGTTTGGCTAGCTAACTTATTGATCCTGCTTAATGAAATAAAACCCTGATACCTGAATAACCATAACACACAAGCATCTGCAACGACTTGGTTGTAAAACAACTAGAACTACACACGCTAGGCTAGAAGACAGATCTGTAGTGGAAAATGGGCCACTTCAATGCACAAGTAAGTATACAGCTACAAATTTGGAGGGGTTGGGATCGGGATGGGTTTCGGCTTTAGCTACTAGATTACCTTTTCGTAGCCCTGAGTGGTGGTTCCACTGCCAGTCACTTAGCCCTATTCAGAGATACAGACAGATAGGGGTTACATTGATTGACAGGACTGATTGACAGGACTGATTGGGACAGGGCATCACTTGGTTCTGCGTGCCAGAAGGGCATAGGGGGACACAAGTCATTGGGTTAGATACACGAAGGGCCAATCATTTGGCCTTCTACCAAGTACTAAAATGTTTAATGCACATTGTAGCTGGTGAGGACAGAAATAGATAGTTGTATAATGTATGCATATCCATTTGATTAGGTAAAATGATTAGGGTCTGCTGAACAATTGATTTTGCCCGTGCCATTTTAGAGTGATCTCATTCTTCCAAACTGGACTTCAACACCCATAAGTCAGTGGAGGTTTGAAAAAACCAACAAGAGAGCAGATGTTATAAACCTCAATTTCAACAGCTGACAAAACAAGATACCCACAGAGTCTGAAAACAGCATACAGACCCATCAACACTTAAGAGGATATAAAGTGTTTTCTTTGGTCGACTCGCATATCGCGTTTGAATGACTTGTATTGCTGCACTAGTTTGCTATGAGCGTCAAATGAATTGAACGTCCAAAGCCCTTTAAATTTAGACCGTCTCCTACCAGATTTCTTGCTACAGGCTATACATTTCTGTCAGCAGAGATACTTGTCATCCCCACCACACATGTAAACACCTGGTAACCCAGACAGGGCTGTGGGTTGGCCCCAGCAAATTGACATTATCATGATATGAATCCCTGAATGAGTGGTAACACAGTCCTTGTCAGTTGTGGACTGTTGTGCAGTACATTTGAATCTATAAGTCAATTTGTGGTGCTGCACTGAAGGATATGAATGTCCATGAAAATGGCTAATATAAGGTAGGCCTACTCCTAATCATTCTTTATCCTGACCCAAATATATTGGAATCAAATACATACAGACATGGGTCACTCTCCACTCCATTTCATAATTCTGAAGAAACTCTCGTATCAAAACAAGAGTTTTTACTGGACAAATTCAGGTAGGTCCCCCTTTGTTTCATTCCATTTAAGAAACATTTAGCAACAGAAATCGGCAGAATGAATAGACCCCTGACGTCGTGCTTTGTGCCTGCCTATGTTGTACAGGACACCACAGAACAACAATGCATGGGGTGCTTTCAGCATAAAGATAGGGACAGAATAAATACCTAAAGTATTTTTTAAGAAAACAAATATAAGATTTAATACCTAGGTCTGGAGCACCCCAGGCTAGGTGTGGCTGAGGGGAGAGTGGGAAGGATGGAGGGAGTGGAGGAGGAGAGTGGGAGGCTGCTTGGCGTACCTTTATTACAGGGGTTGTTGAAGCTGGCCTGGCCGTGGGTCTTGAGATGGCTGGTAATGTAGGCAGCGCTCAGCATCTTGCCACAGATGTTGCAGGTCACCTTGCCCTCGTGTCGGATCATGTGGGAGCGCAGGCGGTCTTTGGTGGCGAAAGCAGAGGTGCAGGCCTGGGGTGGTATACAGGGACAATGACGGGGATATCAGATGAGATACAATCTGTATCAGGCTGTATCACAACGGGCCGTGATTGGGAGTCCCACAAGGCAGCGCACAATTGGCCCAGCATCAACCGGGTTTGGCGGTCATTGTAAATAAGAATTTGTTCTTAACTGACTTACCTAGTTAAATAAAAGGTTAAAAAAAAAACAATTGGGAGTTAGCGTAATAATCTCATCCTTAATCCAACAAACCAGGAGTGAATGTGCAGTACAGGAAAGTGACCATAAACAGGGAAGGGTGCGTCCGGAGGAGGATGCCTGGCTCCTTACCGTTACTTGGCATTTGAAGGGTCTCTCTGAGGAATGAACATGCTTCACATGACAGCTTAGATGGTCAGGCCTGCAGGAGGAGAGGACACAGAAGAACACAGGCACTTTAAAACCTGGTATAATAGCTACAACACCAGTACAGTTTAATCAATAATGCCATACACTGACAGTAGCTGGGGCTACTCTGTTGACACGTGATTCAATTAACAAAATGGGCCAACAAAGATTGCAGGCAAATGACAAATTCTCGGTGAACCCACAGTTATACCATAATAGTTCAATTATGTTTAATTTAATAAATAAAACATCTACAGTAAATGTATGTTAGTCTCATGGTGTCCATATCGGACCCATGGGACACAAGCTATTAGAGCCTCAATCCACTACTACACCACTCCCAAATGAATAAATACTACACCCCTCCCAAAGTAATAATTGATGTTCTTGCAACAAGACCAGATAATTATTCAGTTAAGCCACACCAAAAAAATAACCAGAGGGATAGAATTTAGACATTTTTCAAAATCGAACTAGAACTCTATTCTACAACATCACAAAAAATAAAATAAATCTGTTCTACAGTATACCCTGGAGAAGACAATTATCTGGCAACCACAGCCGTCCATCTGTCGTTCAGTTCTCCTCTGCCCTCACTAAGCCGCACTAGTATAATGTAGCTATTGGACAAACGCAGCCAGAGAATTCCCTTCCAACAAAGGAGGAGAGTGTGGCTTAAAAATGTCTCTAAGGAGGCAGTTTTACACTAGCAGGCTTTTCGTGATGGCGAGCAGGAGTCCAATCCCATCTCCTCAGGAGTGCAGTAGAGCTCAAAAGCTCATATCTCCCCTCACACACACAACACTCCTCCTCTAGCCACATAAGAGTAAGATTTGTTACTTCGCGCCAAGTCACTATGATTATGATACAATATACTTCACTTTGCTAGTTGCTAATAATTTAGCTCAAGAACTTCACCGTTCACTGACAACTTAATGATGTCTGAAAGGGTTAGGTTGGGGGGGAATAACAAAATACTCTCCAATATTGGAAAGAACAAAAGGGGAGGGGCTAAATCAATGATTAGAAGTGAGACCAGTCAGTGAGTCAGAACACTACCATTGGCCTTGGGAGCTGCAGGAGTTACACTGGAGACCCATCTCTTCTGGTGCCGTCTGGCCCCTGCAGCATTCTCCCTGTCCCCTGCCGATATCCCTGAGAGGGGGGACACGAGGGACGACTATGTGACGCACGCAAAGCTCCAGATACTGTTTATATACATGGTGGGGCACTGCTTGCATGTCATGAGCCAGTACTAATGGTCTGAACAGAAGCTGCGTGAGGCATCAGTAATCATGGCCGAGCTTCATAAAAGCTACACACAAACAAGAGGTGGTCCAGAACATCAAGGACATTGTCTCATAGGGTTACCATATAAATAGGCATTCTGGTATGTGATTTTAGGGATTCAAATTATACTCCACCTTGTTCTTTGATTGAGGAATTTCATTCAAAGTGGAAATTGTACATAACACCTTTTGGCTATGTGCATTAAAGCATCATAGTGGAAACATACTAGTATGCAAAGCAATGTTCCTAAATTCCTATCGATTGAGACTGATTAACCAGTCCAATTCAATTACACTCCAACACACGAGGATTTCCAAAATTCATCACACCTTTAAATTATTAGGCTACTGACCACTGAATATCAATTTCAAGTGGAATGTTTTTACCCAACCAAGCCCACCATTGACTTGAATCATCCTCATATTAATCTAGGGCTACATATGACATTGTTTTATGAGGCTGCACCTGTTGGATACGATCTGCCCTCTTGTAGTCCTTTATGCCTGTCAGTTAGGCTTCTTCTTCTACAACATAGTCGTATCCTGTACATGAATGTATCCGATTCTGAATTAAGATGACCTTTGAAAAGTTGTGATATGGCCCTCTTGCTTTTTCCCCACAATCAGGAAATATATTTGGGGCCCATTAAAATGGAAGCAGTGAAAAAGAGAACGGTAAGAAATATGTGAAATTCCAAAGAACCTTACACAAACTCTTTCTCAGAATGCATTATTGACAATTACAGTTCAACATGTACTATGGACAATAATTTTTTTTAAGTGGACTAAAGGAAAACTTGAATAAGTTGAACTGCGCCACGCACCTGGAGAAGCCCTTCCCACAGACAGAGCAGATGTAAGGTTTGTGAACGCCCCCGTCGTGTGAGCGCACGTGGTAGGTCATGCGGTCCTTTCTCTTGAAGCGCTGCTGGCA